>NC_134492.1:55023722-55288104 GCF_040206685.1 Ascaphus truei
TGCACCCCTTACACCAGTGTCTGGATGCCCCCGCTTCACAATATTTAAAGCAGCAATCCCGCATGGGATCTTACCTGATCCGCAGTTCTCAATGTCCAGGTACCTCATTCCGCAATGTTATACCTGTCTTCTGGGTTAGGGGTATTCGTGTGAAGCTTGAGTCAGATCTGGAAGAAAGCAGTATAGGTTATTTCAGTGTAGTATAGTGCAGTTAATATATACAGGGTAAATAAGATATCCAGATCGAGAGTGTGAGGCAGAGAGGAGGGATGGGGAGAGCAGAGGCAGAGAGGGGCGAGAGAGACTGAGAGGGGAGAGAGAGACAGAGAGGGGAGAGAGAGACAGAGAGGGGAGAGAGAGACCAGAGAGGGGAGAGAGAGACAGAGCGGGGAGAGAGAGACAGAGAGGGGAGAGAGAGACAGAAGAGGGGTGGAGAGAGAGACAGAGAGGGGAGAGAGAGAAGAGAGGGAGAGAGAGACAGAGAGGGGAGAGAGAGACAGAGAGGGGAGAGAGAGACAGAGAGGGGAGAGAGAGACCAGAGAGGGAGAGAGAGAGCCAGAGAGGGGAGAGAGAGACAGAGAGGGGAGAGAGAGACAGAGAGGGGAGAGAGAGAGACAGAGAGGGGAGAGAGAGACAGAGAGGGAGAGAGAGGACAGAGAGGGGAGAGACGAGAGACAGAGCGGGGAGAGGAGACAGCAGGGAGAGAGAGACAGAGAGGGAGAGAGAGACAGAGAGGGGAGAGAGACAGAGAGGGGAGAGAGACAGAGAGGGAGAGAGAGACAGAGAGGGAGAGAGAGACAGAGAGGGGAGCGAGAGACAGAGAGGGGAGAGAGAGACACGAGAAGAGGGCGAGAGAGGGAGAGCGAAGAGACAGAGAAGGGAGAGCGAAGAGACAGAGAAGGGGAGAGAAGAGACAGAGAAGGAGAGAGACAGAGAAGGGAGAGAGAGACAGAGAAGGAGAGCGAAGAGACAGAGAGGAGAGACAGAGAGGGAGGAGAGAGGAGAGGAGAGACAGAGAGGGGAGAGACAGAGAGGGGAGAGACAGAGAGGGAGAGACAGAGAGGGGAGAGACAGAGAGGGAGAGACAGAGAGGGCGGAGAGACAGAGAGGGAGAGACAGAGGGGAGAGACGGAGAGACAGAGAGGGGAGAGACAGAGAGGGGAGAGACAGAGAGGGAGAGACAGAGAGGGAGAGACAGAGAGGGGAGAGACAGAGAGGGGAGAGACAGAGAGGGGAGAGACGGAGAGGACAGAGAGGGGAGAGACGGAGAGAGCAGAGAGGGGAGAGACGGAGAGACAGAGAGGGGAGAGACGGAGAGACAGAGAGGGGAGAGACGGAGAGACAGAGAGGGGAGAGACGGAGAGACAGAGAGGGGAGAGACAGAGAGGGGAGAGACAGAGAGGGGAGAGACAGAGAGGGGAGAGACAGAGGGGGAGAGACGGAGAGACAGGAGAGGGAGAGACAGAGAGGGGAGAGGACAGAGAGGGGAGAGACAGAGAGGGGAGAGAGACAGAGAGGGGAGAGACAGAGAGGGAGAGACGAGAGGGGAGAGACAGAGAGGGGAGAGACGAGAGGGGAGAGACGAGAGGGAGAGACGGAGAGACAGAGAGGGAGAGACGGAGAGACAGAGAGGGAGAGACGGAGAGACAGAGAGGGAGAGACGGAGAGACAGAGAGGGGAGAGACGGAGAGACAGAGAGGGAGAGACGGAGAGACAGAGAGGGAGAGACGGAGAGACAGAGAGGGGAGAGACGGAGAGACAGAGAGGGGAGAGACGGAGAGACAGAGAGGGGACGAGACAGAGAGGGGAGAGACAGAGAGGGAGAGACAGAGAGGGGAGAGACAGAGAGGGGAGAGACAGAGAGGGGAGAGACGGAGAGACAGAGAGGGAGAGACGGAGAGACAGAGAGGGGAGAGACGGAGAGACAGAGAGGGGAGAGACGGAGAGACAGAGAGGGAGAGACGGAGAGACAGAGAGGGAGAGACGGAGAGACAGAGAGGGGAGAGACGGAGAGACAGAGAGGGGAGAGACGGACGAGACACGAGAGCGGAGAGAGACAGAGAGGGGAGAGACAGAGAGGGGAGAGACGGAGAGACTGAGAGGGGAGAGACAGAGAGGGGAGACAGAGAGGGGAGAGACGGAGAGACAGAGAGGGGAGAGACGGAGAGACAGAGAGGGGAGAGACAGAGAGAGAGGGGGTGGAGAGACAGAGAGGTGGGAGGGAGAGACAGAGAGGTGGGGGGGAGAGACAGAGAGGTGGGGGGGAGAGACAGAGAGAGGGGAGAGACAGAGAGGGGGGAGAGACAGAGAGGAGGAAAACTGACTGACGGGGGGGAACTGACTGACGGGGGGTAACTGATTGGGGGGGTACTAACTGGGGGGGGTAACTAACTGGGGGGGTAACTAACTGGGGGGGTAACTGACGGACTGGGGGTGGGATGACTGGGGGGGTGACTGACTGGGTGGGGGGGGGTGACTGACTGGGTGGGGGGGGGGGTGACTGACTGGGTGGGGGGGTGACTGACTGGGTGGGGGGGTGACTGACTGGGTGGGGGGGTGACTGACTGGGTGGGGGGGGTGACTGACTGGGTGGGGGGGGTGACTGACTGGGGGGTTACCTCTGTGTCCTGCAAACACACACACAATCTCTCTCTCCCATACACACACACACACACACACACACACAATCTCTCTCCCATACACACACACACACACACACTCAATCTCTCATACCCGTACACACACACACACACACACACACACGAAGGGACATGCGCCGGAGGGGAGAGGGGGGGGGGTAGAGAGAGAAACACCCCGCTACTTCCTCCCGCCCCGCGCCAGCAGCGGGAGCACCGAGGGGAGAGAAACACCGGCAACTGCAATATCTTCAAACCCGCGCAGGCAGCGGGAACACCGGAGGGGAGGGGGGGAGAGAAACAGCCCGCTACCTCAGTATGTGACCCGCGCGAGCAGCGGGAACACCGGAGGGGAGGGGAGGGGGGGGGGAGAAACACCCCGCTACCTCAGTATGTGACCCGCGCGAGCAGGGGGAACACCGGAGGGGAGGGGGGGGGAGAAACAGCCCGCTACCTCAGTATGTGACCCGCGCGAGCAGCGGGAACACCGGAGGGGAGGGGGGGGGGAGAAACAGCCCGCTACCTCAGTATGTGACCCGCGCGAGCAGCGGGAACACCGGAGGGGAGGGGGGGGGGGAAAACAGCCCGCTACCTCAGTATGTGACCCGCGCGGGCAGCGGGAACACCGGAGGGGAGGGGGGGGAGAAACAGCCCGCTACCTCAGTATGTGACCCGCGCGGGCAGCGGGAACACCGGAGGGGAGGGGGGGGGGGAGAAACAGCCCGCTTCCTCAGTATGTGACCCGCGCGAGCAGCGGACGGTGGGGGAGGGAAACACCTCGGCTTTTGCAGTATGTTCCGACCCGCGCGGGCAGTGGGAACACCGGAGAGAGGGGGAAGGATGTATCAGTGTATACTGTATATAAATATTTAATGTGTATTATATTCCCCCCACCTGAAGCATCTGTCCAAACTCCTCCATGACCGGATCCTTAAATTGTAAATTATAGGAGCTAACACAATTATACAGGAGGATATGAGGAGGAGGAGGGAGGGGAGGAGCAGCAGACGCGCATGCACGCACTCACTGCCCCCCCCCCCCCCATTACTTACCCGTGCACAAAGGGCGGTTTGAAGTCCTGGCAACTCCATCCCGCGTCACAGCCAATCAGCTACGATTTTTTTTTTTTCAATTTTTTTTTTTTCATTTTTTTTTTTTCTCGAGCAGGGGATTTTTTTTTTGCAGAGCAGGGGAAAGGTTACTGGCCAAGAGCCAATATCCGATCGCAGCTGGCGAGCTGGCGACCGGGTTTGTCGAGCACTGTATATATATATATATACACATACACATATATATATATATATACATATATATATATATATATATATATATATATATATATATATATATATATATATATATATATATATATATATATATACACACACACACACACACACACACACACACACACACACACACACACACACACACACACACACACACACACACACACACACACACACACGAAAAGTATCCCACATAAGGCACTCAGGTATACAAAGATAACAAAGTTTATTGAAAAAACACGTCACACAAAACGATTATTAAACTCAATGTCTCCCAATGTGGTCCAAAAACCCCCAAAAAACCTTGGTAAGGTGAATGCCAGATAGCAAATAATCAATGTAGAGCGCTCTATATAAATAATAGCACACTAACCTCAGAGTGATAAGGCATACAATATGCCTATCCCCGGTCATGTGAAAACAGCTATACGGCTAACTATTGCACTAATCAGCCCTAGTTCAAATACACAGAAATACCAAGGGTCCTGCTTAAACCTTTAGATACTAAAACCTGTCTGCATTATACATATAATGACAATATAAGCCCATGTAAAGTCAGGGAAAAGTATTATGCAGAGATGCAACACACACTCTCAATGGAGTCAGATGCAGCAGCTTCACTGAAACACAGAGAGGCAGCAACAAGCGCTGGTATGCATGTAAAGCGTAATATAAATGCCTGCCAATAATCAGTATGGTATATGGCAACATGAATCATGTGTAACATCAGATGTGTGCAGCAATAAGGACAGAGGCAGCCACAGATAACTAGAAGGGATCTGATCATAAAGCAGTGGTGATGGAGCAATACTTAGTCCAGTATCATGCCTGCTGTACAGGTTCAAGTGAGCCACAGTTCAGTCGCTTCCAATACAAGCGGTCATTAGATAGCCAGTTTATTATTAAATCATCTGCTGCAGCATGTTAGATTTGAATACTGCTGTGTGTTCTTTAATTCCATTCCTGTTATTACTAATTTCTCTTGTCACATAAAGGCTGGTATTGCCTTGGAGACGTGCACACAACGTTATCCTGTGATTGGTCTATTGTCCTCCTGAATCAGCTGTAGAAGCTCAACATGCTCCGTTTCTAATTGGATGACATGGTGGGAGCGCCTTAAATACTACTGGCGCACACCTAATCAAGCCCCTAGACAAAGCAGGTGGTGAAACGTACGTCGGGGTTTGTCTCCTTGTTTGCGCTCTCATATCATCTCCTCCCTGCTCCTGCACTTACCGGATCTACTTTGTGGCTGGACAGCAGCTGTGGGGCTTGTATTGGAAGCGGACTGAACTGTGGCTCACTTGAACCTGTACTCTGTTTCAGTGAGGCTGCTGCTGGTAACACAGATTTAAAGCACAGCATGGGCATCAGATGCATCTGTGTTGTGCTTTAAAGCTGTGTTACCAGTGAGCATTAGCTTATATGGGCTCCATGTAACAATGGTTTTTCAGACGAAAGGTGACACAGTGTGTGCTCATTTGCATGTCATTTCCCAGAATCCCTTGCTGCAGTGGAAGCACTGTATGCTGGGGATAATGGTGAAAGGCAGGGTTGCAGACCTGCCTAAGACATGTGAACGTGCTCACAAGTGATCTTTTTATTTGCTATATGCAATATGGTGGAGGTTTCTTTTTGCCTTTTTCACCATATATATGTATATACATACATACAGTGTTTGTGACTGACGCTTCCCTCTTTGAGCAGCAAAACCTCTGATTTCCCACCATGAAGAAAGCCCAGTTCATATGACAAACCCGGGACTATACATGAGATATTCATTTATTTATAAAACTCCTTACCATGAAAAATACATTTGAGATGAGCCTGTTTTCAAGTATGTCCTGGGATATTTGTGTAATATGAATGTATATCTTTATATAGCACCAACAGTGTACTCAACGCTTTACTGTCACGCTTGTGCTCTCCTCACAAGCGCAGGGAAGAAAGGGGAGGACCCGTTATCGAGGTGGGGAGGCCGCAGGGGATACGAAGGGAGTAAGTTGCCGCGCAGCTTGGGATCGGCGCACGTAGTCACGTGACCGCGCCGCGCGCATGAGAATGCGCGACGCGTCTGGAGGTGCGGTGCCTACTCAGAGACACGAGTGATCCAGCTGCATGTGCACGCATGCTCTGACAGCAGAGCGGGAGTGCGCGCGTTCTCAGGCACCAACGCGGGGGTTGCTGGGAAGCCAACGCTTCAGCACGGGAGTCTGGAAACGGAAACCAGGAACATGGTACAGGAACATGGGCATAGAGTCCAGAGCACAAGGTAACATCCAGAGAAGGATTGCTTCTAGGAGAACGTCCAGACTTCTTAAAGGCATAGTAACAAAAACAGCAAGGTGCAGCGAAACTAAACATAACATAAGGGTTCTTAGTCTAATCCATTGGCCAAGGAATTATAAGCCTGCTACCACGTCAAGGTGAACCCTACTTAGCAGGTACCTACACTACCCGACGGTAAACTAACCTCAGTAGTATAAGAGTGGCTGTCCCAGTCTTTCGGAATCCACAGGAGATAAGTAAAGGTCCCAAGGAGGTCCCGGCAGGAACAGTATGCGATGAATACCAGCAGGCACCAGGGCTGGTAGCAAAAGACTAAATGCAAAGAGAAAGTCAAAGAGAGGCTTACTTCCTGTCAGGAGGAAGAGGGCAGGGTTTGCCAGAAAGCAAGATGGCGTTGCTTGCTTCAGAATCCTTAAAGACACAGGATCTTGACTCGCTGCTAGAGGGCGGCGATCAGAAGTAAACTGGTAAGGAAGGGACACGCCGCAGGGGGCGTGTTCCGCGCATTGTTACATTTACAAAGACAATACAGTACAGGGAATTATAATATAAATGCAAAAAAGTCAGACAACAGGAAATTAAATCTGCCCCGGACAGCTTACAATTAATCAGTCTCTCCCTCTCTCTCTCCCTCTCTGCACTGATACATTGGGGCAGGACTCTTCCTTGAATTGGAGCAGCGAGGGATCCCCAGATGTGCAAGCTCCAGGTTTAACATAATCTCTCTCATTGTAATACATGGCTCGTCATCTGCTCCTTCTCCGGAGCCGGGGGCTGATGTGCAGAGATTTAATCTGCGGCGTCACCAACTCAAACCCACGGGCCGGATTAATGTTGTCCCTGCTCATCCCAGTTACATCAGGGACAATCTGGCGACCCTGTTATTTAGGATTTCTCATCAATTGCTTGACTTACCTATACCTCGACCCCTGAGGGGGTGCAAAAACCCCACAACCACTTTATCAATGAGACACACACGTGGTTGGGAGACACAGGTCACAGCTTTATTAACATTATACACAATAACCAAAACTAGGGTACCCCAGCTCTTGGTCAGCACCTTATATACACTCCGCTGGGCTATTCCCAGAATGGAGGGGGAAAAAGCAGCCAATCAGAGCATGAGAATTCCTCCCTGTCAGCCAATAGAAAGAGGGGCTCATCACCGGCTGACGTCAGAGGAGTAGGCGTGCCAAGCAGGCTTGAAAAGCCGAGTGAGTGGGAAATATGATTTTAGCCCAGGGGGAGAAGACTCTATGGCTGACTCTTCCCTCGCTAACTCATTGCCACCTGCGGAGCCGGCTCCACCATGTCTGGCAACTACAAAAGGTGTCCCCACATTGGAGCCCTTTGTAGTCCAGTCCTGGCCATTCGCCTTTCCTCGCCCACCAAACGTTTTCACACCTCTGGACATCCTCTCGCCTTTGAAGTACGGACTCCATGCAGACTTGCTGGCACCTTAAGCATATGCCCTGGCGGACTGCATAGAGCCTTATAAGATATGTATCAAATATAATAAAATATGCTTTAATACATGGGGACATTGGGGAGACTCGTTACTGTAAGGGACTGGGATATCGGGGCTTGAAAATCAGGAGTCTGAGGGACTCTGGTTTGACACGGTGTAATTCTACTCGTGGACCGGCAAATAGTGCCTGCACGCCGGGTAGAATGAAGATACTACCAGTAGCACCGAACCCCGAACTCCTGCAAACAAAATGATTGTATTCATACCAAAATATCCCACCTAAAAAGCAAGTTTCATGAGTCTGGAGTAAAGGGAACATGTACAGTGGAAAAGCAGGGACACTTTAACTTTTCATGCCAAGATACCTGGCCCCTGGCTTATAGTGCTTGGTAGCTGCCAGGGACCCACAGGACCCAAAGGAAACCATAGGGCTTAACCTTTATGTAGCCAGGTTACCCTTGCCCATCACACTTCCCACCAGGGTCCCTTCCCCCTCTAACACCTTCCTGCCTGGGACCTTCTCTCTCTAATGCCTTCCCGTCAGGGTCCCTTCCCCTCTAACGCCTCCCCGTCAGGGTCCCTTCCCTCTCTAACGCCTTCCTGCCAGGGTCCCTTCCACCTCTAACGCCTTCCCGCAAGGGTCCCTTCCCCCTTGTAACAGGGACTTATCACTGTTTGAGAGAAACTTCCTCTAAATCCAGCACACAGGCAATCAACCAGACTCCATCTGGCTGATTAGGACTCTGAGAAAAGCCTGATATGAGAAACAGGAGAGAGATTCTGTCACAGGAGACCAGGTTCTACAACACCTTTTTATAACCGGGATCATTTGATTGAGCAAAACAAGATGGTAAAATAAATGGTAATTTATTTCTCGTAAAAGACAAAACACACAAAGTTACACAATTCAAGATTAACACACTTACTGGGAATGGGGCTAATGAATAAATCCGTTTCCGGAACGAAATTCCTTAAGATCACCTTTTTTTTTTTGTTTCAAACATTTTTATTATTTTCTGACAGGGGTACATTCACATCACATGGTTGTTTATAGACAGTAAACTTAATTAACATATACATTTAAAAGTGAACAACCCGAAGCATCTCAAGGTTGATTGATCGAGAAGAGGCGATCTGCCCCTAGTATTTTGTAACCTCCTATGCATTTAGATTCTACTATGTAGATCCCGTCCGGGAGAATTAACAGTTTTAGGAGGATCTTAGATCAAACCCCTTATATTAGTACTGTAAAGGATAGGCAGAGAGAGAGAGGGGGAGAAGAGAGAAGAACAGAAGAAGGGGGGAGAGAGGGGATAGGAACGGGGAGAGCTAAGGGAAGGGGTGTAGTTGTCCTCCCCTCCACCTTGTCAAAAGACCCTGAGTAGACATGAACTCCCCCTTAGAGGGATTAGTGGTCTAATGCAGAGTCCAACTGAAGCATCCATATCTCATTTTTAATCTCTTTAATTATAAGGCCACTGTGCCCAAACTTTCTCATATTGTACTATATTCTGTTTCAGGAGCGCCGATAGGTATTCCATAAGCTTGACCTCGCTTACCTTGCGAAGGACCATTTGCTTAGAAGGGGGTTTAATCTTTTTCCAATTAGCTGCTATTGAGCAGCGAGCCGCAGTCAGGATGAACGAGGCCAGTTTTTTAAGAGGGACAGAGATATCTTCGATGGGTTTCGCGAGTAGGCATATCAGCGGGTCCATCCGGACCTCAACTCCTACCGTCTCCTCAACCAATGAGCATATCATATTCCAGAAAGTCTGGATCTTTGGGCATATCCACCATATAAGATCACCTTTTTAGAGTGCTTTCCAATGACCGGTAGTTACTCACAAAAGTCCTGGAACTGTTTTGGGCATGCAATGCCTGCTGCGACCGCTACGTTCTAAAAAGCTTGACTTAGAAACTTTTCTGCCTTGAAAATATTTGAAGCCGGCTCGCGTCTATTCAGTTCTGAGCATCTTTGAATTTGCCGCTGTTCGTTTGGCGCTTGGAATCTGCGCTCTCCATTGGCTGCAGGCTCTCTTAGGCTATTCAGGTTAGTGAATGAAAGCTTATCAGAGCGTGGGAATTCTCCTGCCCGCCAATCACCAATTTGCCGGTATTGTAAAACCGTTAGGGCACCTTTTCTCGGGTAGCAAGGGGGCATGGGTTAACCTGGCCCCTCTTCCTCTTTGCATACGGAGCCCACCCTCTGCTCAGGCTCCACAGAGTCTGGATTTTGGCAGATGGTTTCTGGATCGCCTTGTTTTAGCCCAGGACGTGGGTACTCAAGGATAACTGCAGTGCCCCTCCTGTTCTAACACCTTCGCATCCCTGAGCTTTTCAAGTACGGACTCCGCACAGACACAGAGGCCATCTGGGTTTTTCCGGAATCCAGTACTTAGAAAGCCCTCAGTTCATATACAGGTTATCAATATATAAACACATTAAACTATACCCTATTAATAAAATATATTGTGTCCTGTTTTCTGTGTGCTAAATGTTATGGGTTCCTATTCTGGTGTCAGGAATGGAGTGAATGTATATTCCCTACAACCACTAGCCTCATTCTTGGCACACATTAGAAAAATAACTTTTAAAACTTTTAAAACACTGCAAACATGCTCAGCCTTATAACCTTAGCTGGAGAATCCCCTGAACCCCTACTCTAGGTTCAGTGTACCTGAGTATGTATGGGTACCTCTGCTATACTGGGGAACCCCTGCTACATTAGGGACTCGTGCAAATATAGTTTAACCCCTTCATACCCATTTACCTTTTCTTGATGATGCTGCAGCAGGGATCCTGGCAATGAGTCGTAAGAACGTTTTCAGAGTCCGAGTTTGGCGGAGTAATGTGCTTAGCTGTATCCGAGAATCTCACTCAATCTCCGGGTACAACCTTTGGGGTATCCCATAACTCTGGAACTTCCGATACATAGACACATTCTGCAAAGACTTTCTCTGACAAACCCACCCTGAAACTTACAGCTTAGAAATCTCCCGATTCCAGCACCCCAGTAAAGGCAAAAACCACATAATTCTTTGTCGCAAAATCAGTATACAGTTGCAGTAATACATTTTCGACACCTGGGTCCTAGAGCTGACACTCTATGCCCCTAACACATGGGTCAGAGTTAACCAAGTGGGCTTGACCTTTATTGATGAGCCTGGTTAACCCCTTCACCATCACAGATTCCTTAGCTCACATTTGGGCTGACAGAAGGAGAGCAGAGAAGCCTGCACACAGACACTGTCTTGAGCACAAAGGCTGTGCTGAGATCAAGACACCCAGAGACCTATATTTCCTGGACACAGAGGATCCAGGAACCTGCCAGAGACTGACATGGAGGGCCACCTGCTTAAGGTACTTCCTGAGATTTTGGGGTGATAGGCTGGTAATGGGAATATCCCTCCAGTCCTGCAGATAGGGTCTGGGGATGTACGTTAGCCCTTACAAAGGGATAGAGATTTGTTATTTTGTTGTTTTTTTGTATGTTTTGCCTGGATAAAGGAACAGGCTCAATAAAGCCAAGATATAATTTGACCCAAATCTGTCTCCATTAAATATACCTCTGCACACATCTCTTACATATGGTGTCAGAAGTTGGGATGCGAGGTGACACTTGAATTTAATAGGGGCCCCGGATACTGCCTGTGATTTTTTTGTGCTTTTGCCTGCATAAGTTCCTGCAACAGTCTGAGAAACAAAATAAAGAATCACGTGCATTAGTGATCAGATTTAAAGGGCTACACATCCAGGCAGGAAAACTACACTGCACTGGAGAAAGCCACAATGCCACAGTTTGACTGGGAGAACTGCGACAGATGGTGACCCACACAAGGTACTGATGCTGTGACCAGAGTCTTCCCCACCACTTGTGTGAAGAGAGAATTTTTTTTAAACTCATGGGATTTTAAAATGGCCGCCCAGCTGAAGTCAAATACAGACTCTGCAAGAATGGGGAAGAAAATGTGTTCCTGGTGTAAAGAGCCCAGCCACACAGAGCAGTGTCCCTTCAGGCCTTATTTGAATGATGAGGATGATCCCTATGTGGCCCCAGAAAAAGGGCAGCAGCCAGAGGAATATTTTTTTCAACGTGCCAACGTGCCAAGGAACTGCAGCAGCAAGCAGTGTGCTGTGGTCTCAAGGAAGATACAGAAGTTTTACTTGACAAGGGCACATCCAGTATCACTGAGAGAATGTGTGTACCAAAGTAAAAAAGAAAAAATCTACAGAGACGCCTGTGAGAGCTACAAACTCTGCAAGCAAAGTTTGCCCACCTCTAGGACTACCAGCTGTGGTTCTAGCGAACACAGTGAAAACAGCTGCAATAGCGCCTCCCGAGGTCAGGAAGAAAAATACACCTGATAGCCCCAAAATGGAGGACAAGATGTGGCGTTCCTGTAATGAACCCTATCCCACGGAAGAGTGGCCCTTTCGGTCCTATGAGGATACGGATAAGGATGAAGATATCTTTTATGGGGAACCCGAACTGAGTCACACCCACAAAACACCCCAAGAATGGAGGAGGTGCCTAAACTTGGTACGCACGAACAAACAGATCTATTACCCCGAATATTCCTGCCAGCTAACGCAACTGCAAGAAAAGCCTGGCGTATACAGTGAAGCTGCTGAAGTTTCAAATAACGACGGAGACCCCAGTATCCCTGATGTGACGGAGTCGTCCAAAACAAAAAGGCGGAAAAAGAAAAGCGGTTCTTCACTTACCGTGGAAGGAACAGACACATCCGCAGATCCCACTGAGAAAATGGGGGTCTGAGGTGCTCTGCAGCCTAAAGAAAATGGAGGATTCGTCACGCAGATGACACAATATCCAGAGGGCCCAAGTAGAAGTCGTGTAACCCAAAGCAGTGTCTGGTGCCAACAGTGAGGAACCCTCAACCAACCATACCAGGGAAGCGGAGCCGGAACCAGTCAGTGACGATCCAGTGACCAGCCCTGAAGATGCACTGCAAGCTGCCAGGCATAACTTGTGATCTGCTCCGTGAACAATTAAAAATGGTGAGAGAAAATAACGCTGAGCTACAGAAGACTGTGCTCGCAATTTACTCGGCGGCCAAGACCGAATTGGAGTACCTAAGAATGAATCTAGATACTGCAAACACTATTATTACCGCCATAGATGAAAAGCAGAGCAAGTCTTTCAGCAAGAAGTTCACGATTGCCATAGCAAGTTGGAAGTCTCTCAGAATGAGGTTCATACTCTCCGCACTGTACTGAATGCCTCACACCAGGAGGTCAACAGTATCCGGACAGAGGTGGAAGTCTGTAAAAAGGAACTTCACAGTCTCGCTGAAGAGCTGGACATCTCTCAAAAAGCTGACTACATTCTTAATATGGATCTTAAAATCTCTCAGAAGGAGCTTCACACCCTCAACCTGGAGATAAGTCTGACGCCAGGAAACCGGGAGTCTCAACTCAGATGTGCGTAAATGGAAGGAGGACAACAAGGAGGCCCTGAATATTACAGGGACTGTAAGAAGAGAAAATACAAGGCTGAAAGCAGAACATTATGATTTGACTAACCACATCAATGAAAAGCTTCATGAGCTACAAAAAATAATGAAACAATTTGAATATGAAAAGTTAGAAGCATTGGAGCAACGCACACAAGCAGAGCACCTACTGCAGAACCTACTGCAAGGTCTGTGTACACACCTACAGATTGCCAAAGAGAAGCAGTGATCTTTGCATGAAGAAAATCTGCAGGCTGCTAAAGAAGTACAAGTGCTGCAGGAACATCTGTATGATGGTTGGGGGTAGCCAGGCTATCAAATACAGGTTTAAGCCCGTTTGGTTACCCTGGATCCGTGTGTTGGGTTTATAGAGTGTTAGCTCTTGAGCCCAGGGTTTGTACATGCATAACCTGTAATGTGCGGCAATAAAAATATTTTATGTGTTTTTACCTTCCAGTAGTGCCAGCACGCAGAGATTGCTGTGGTATGAGTTTCAAGGGTTTTTTTGCTGAGAAAGTGTTGTCAGAATGTGCCTAGCTAGTCAGGGTCCAGAACTGTTGGTTCCCCTAAAAATGTACCCAGGAATCAGGTCTAATTCCCGGATTCAGTAGGCACATGTCACGGCAATATCTCCCCTTGAAAACGCTTTCGCGACTCACCATTAGGGGTTCCCTGCTTGAGCACAGACCAGAAAGGTAAAAGGGGCATAGGGATGTGAGGTGTCCCTGAAACAGTCAAGGGGTCCCTAGGTTAATAGGGATACCCAGTTAATGCCACGGTCACCCAGAACCTGGGTGGTTCCCTGCTTGTGCACAGTAAAATAAGGCACACGGATGAAAAGTGTTCCTGTAGCAGCAGGGATCCCTAGATAACATAGGGGTACCCCAGTTAGTACCAAGGTCTCCCAGAACCGGTATTGGGTTTATGGGTTATGGAAGTCCGTTGTAAAGTATAGAAAAACCTGACCTGTTTAGGGGCATTTGGGGTTCCCTGTGTCGTAGAAATGCCAGATTTTGGGAGTGTAAGTTTTCATTATCTTGTTTTGCTCAATGTATGATCCGGATAAAAAGGTGTAAATGGCCTGGTCTCCCGTGGACAGGCTTATTACCCAGTGTCCCCTCGCAAAGCAGCATGAGAAACTGAAGGATACCCTGAGCATCACCAGAGCATCGCTAGAGGCCAAGCTTAGGGGTCAGGTGTCTCGTACAAGAGGGAGCACAAAAAGGTCCAGAAACTGAGGCAAGCAGCTGCGGCCCGAGCGAAGAAATCTGCAGAGCTCCAAAATATAATGAAGAATGCGTTGATGCACACTCAGAGCAAGCTCCAAAAACAGGATTCTCTCGCTGATGAGCTAAACTTCTTAAAAAGGGAGAAAATCAGCAGAGTAATTCAAAAGTACTACAAAGCTATTGTCGAAGCAAGGTTGGAAAGAGAAATGTATCTGTGCAAACGCTCTGCAGCGCTCACCATACAGGCTGCTTACAAAGTAATGAAAACTCGTCAGCTAAATAGCCAGAATAAAGCAGCCTGCCTTCTCCAATCCATATGGAGAATGCAACGTCAAAGAAAGAATTATGAAGATTTGAAGCAGTGTGTAATCTTACTCCAGTCAAATGTTAGGAAGTGTTTGCAGCAAAGATACTACAAAAAAATGAAGGAAGCTGCTGGTGTGATTCAACCCAGAAATAGGTTCTACATCACAAAAAAGCAAGCTGTGCGTTGCTATAAGCACACCTGCAATGCCATCTCAATACTACGATCGACTTTCCATACAAGTCAGGAAAGAAGAACCGAATTACGACTGACAAGCCCAATACTAGTACAGACATGCTACTGTGGCCCCATGGCCCAATCCAGATTCCTCACAATGAAAATAGCCACTAGAAATATACAGTCTTTGGCTAGATTGAGGCAGAACTGTTTTGGTGTTCACACCTCTACAGGTACAATACTAGGTAACTACCAAACAGATGCCACGGGAGTCAATTGGTATGGATTAAAACTCCACCCAACTTGAACCACACGTGAATATGGCTACAGAACCCGATGCAGGTGGTAACCCTAAACTCAGGGAAGAAAGAATTGGCTGACGCAGGGGAAGATACATGACCAAGCGGTCAGAAGAAAGACTGTGCTTGGGAAAAGTCCTCCTCGAGCAACAGAATAGTGCTGAGCTCAAGCACCTTCTTGAGGAGACATTACTGACCTGGAGAAAGGGCTCCAATCTCAGTGGGCCTGAGGGTTCTCGTTCTCCATCCACTCTCATTTGAGCTGCAGGGATATCTCGAGTGAGAGTGGAAGGATGGGCTTTTGCCGTGGTAAGCTTGAGCCTCCCGCAAACAGGGGAGGTATGTAACAGGGACTTATCACTGTTTGAGAGAAACTGCCTTTAAATCCAGCAACAAGCTGGTTAATTGCACACATGCAATCAACCAGACTCCACCTGGCTGATTAGGACTCTAAGAAAAGCCTGATGTGAAAAACAGGAGAGAGATTCCTTAGCTCACATTTGGGCTGACAGAAGTAGAGCAGAGAAGCCTGCCCACAGACACTGTCTTGAGCACAAAGGCTGTGCTGAGGTAAAGACACCCAAAGACCTATATTTCCTGGACACAGAGGACCCAGGAACCTGCCAGAGACTGACATGGAGGGTCACCTGCTTAAATACTTCCAGAGACTTTTGGGTTATAGGCTGGTAACGTGAATATCCCTGTAGTCTTGCAAGTAGGGTCTGGGGAAGTAAGTTAGCCCTTACAAAGGGACAGGGGTTTATTATTTTGTTGTTTTTGCATGTTTTGCCTGGATAAAGACACAGGCTCAATACAGCCAAGATATAATTTCACCCTAATCGATCTCCATTATCTGTACCTCTGCACACATCTCTTACACCCCTCTAACACATTCCCGCCAGGGTCCCTTCCCCCTCTAACATTATAACCAGGGAGGAAGGGTGGGCCTTTTTCAGGTCTAGAATCAGAGGTATGCAAACTCTCCTTCCAGCACTTGTATAACCTATATATCTACATAACCTATCTATATAACCATATATATTCACAATCTTTCTATTTACTCATCTCCGCTGCTGGCAAATTTTGGGTGAATATATCTGTTGGCCTTCTCATCCCATCCCGCATCTACTAACGATCAGCATCTCTACTAACGATCAGCATCTCTACTAACGATCAGCATCTCTACTAACGATCAGCATCTCTACTAACGGGCAGTATTGGCACGGAGACTCCAGGAGCGGATAGGACCTCCGTGGCCGGAACAGCCCTGTGTGCCCTGTATTCCCGCACACAGCCCTGAATTCCAGCGCACAGCCCTGTGTTCCCGCGCACACAGCCCTGAATTCCAGCGCACAGCCCTGTGTTCCCGCGCACACAGCCCTGTATTCCCGCGCACACAGCCCTGAATTCCAGCGCACAGCCCTGTGTTCCCGCGCACACAGCCCTGTATTCCCGCGCACACAGCCCTGTATTCCAGCACACAGCCCTGTATTCCAGCACACAGCCCTGTGTTCCCGCGCACACAGCCCTGTATTCCAGCGCACAGCCCTGTATTCCAGCACACAGCCCTGTATTCCAGCACACAGCCCTGTGTTCCCGCGCACACAGCCCTGTATTCCAGCGCACAGCCCTGTATTCCAGCGCACAGCCCTGTATTCCAGCGCACAGCCCTGTGTTCCAGCGCACAGCCCTGTGTTCCCGCGCACACAGCCCTGTATTCCCGCGCACACAGCCCTGTGTTCCAGCACACAGCCCTGTTTTCCAGCACACAGCACCGTGTTCCCGCGCACACAGCCCTGTATTCCAGCACACAGCCCTGTATTCCAGCGCACAGCCCTGTGTTCCAGCGCACAGCCCTGTATTCCAGCGCACAGCCCTGTGTTCCCGCGCACACAGCCCTGTATTCCCGCGCACACAGCCCTGTATTCCAGCACACAGCCCTGTATTCCAGCACACAGCCCTGTATTCCAGCGCACAGCCCTGTATTCCAGCACACAGCCCTGTATTCCAGCGCACACAGCCCTGTGTTCCAGCACACAGCCCTGTATTCCAGCACACAGCCCTGTATTCCAGCGCACAGCCCTGTGTTCCCGCGCACACAGCCCTGTATTCCCGCGCACAGAGCCCTGTATTCCAGCACACAGCCCTGTATTCCAGCACACAGCCCTGTATTCCAGCGCACAGCCCCGTGTTCCAGCACACAGCACCGTGTTCCCGCGCACACAGCCTGTATTCCAGCGCACAGCCCTGTGTTCCCGCGCACACAGCCCTGTATTCCAGCACACAGCCCTGTATTCCAGCACACAGCCCTGTATTCCCGCGCACAGCCCCGTGTTCCAGCACACAGCCCTGTGTTCCAGCACACAGCCCTGTGTTCCAGCACACAGCCCTGTATTCCAGCGCACAGCCCTGTGTACCAGCGCACAGCCCTGTGTACCAGCGCACAGCCCTGTGTTTCAGCGCACAGCCCTGTGTTCCAGCACACAGCCCTGTATTCCAGCACACAGCCCTGTGTTCCAGCGCACAGCCCTGTGTTCCCGCGCACACAGCCCTGTATTCCAGCACACAGCCCTGTATTCCAGCACACAGCCCCGTATTCCAGCGCACAGCCCCGTGTTCCAGCACACAGCCCTGTGTTCCAGCACACAGCCCTGTGTTCCAGCACACAGCCCTGTATTCCAGCGCACAGCCCTGTGTTCCAGCACACAGCCCTGTGTTCCAGCGCACAGCCCTGTATTCCAGCACACAGCCCTGTATTCCAGCACACAGCCCTGTGTTCCAGCGCACAGCCCTGTGTTCCAGCGCACAGCCCTGTGTTCCAGCGCACAGCCCTGTGTTCCAGCGCACAGCCCTGTGTTCCAGCGCACAGCCCTGTGTTCCAGCGCACAGCCCTGTGTTCCAGCACACAGCCCTGTGTTCCAGCACACAGCCCTGTATTCCAGCACACAGCCCTGTATTCCCGCGCACACAGCCCTGTATTCCAGCACACAGCCCTGTATTCCAGCACACAGCCCTGTGTTCCAGCACACAGCCCTGTATTCCAGCACACAGCCCTGTATTCCAGCACACAGCACCGTGTTCCCGCGCACACAGCCCTGTATTCCAGCGCACAGCCCTGTATTCCAGCGCACAGCCCTGTGTTCCCGCGCACACAGCCCTGTATTCCCGCGCACACAGCCCTGTATTCCAGCACACAGCCCTGTGTTCCAGCACACAGCCCTGTGTTCCAGCACACAGCCCTGTGTTCCAGCGCACAGCCCTGTGTTCCAGCACACAGCCCTGTGTTCCAGCACACAGCCCTGTATTCCAGCGCACAGCCCTGTATTCCAGCACACAGCACCGTGTTCCCGCGCACACAGCCCTGTATTCCCGCGCACACAGCCCTGTATTCCAGCACACAGCCCTGTGTTCCAGCGCACAGCCCTGTGTTCCAGCGCACAGCCCTGTGTTCCCGCGCACACAGCCCTGTATTCCCGCGCACACAGCCCTGTGTTCCAGCACACAGCCCTGTGTTCCAGCACACAGCCCTGTGTTCCAGCACACAGCCCTGTGTTCCAGCACACAGCCCTGTGTTCCAGCGCACAGCCCTGTGTTCCAGCACACAGCCCTGTGTTCCAGCACACAGCCCTGTATTCCAGCGCACAGCCCTGTATTCCAGCACACAGCACCGTGTTCCCGCGCACACAGCCCTGTATTCCAGCGCACAGCCCTGTATTCCAGCGCACAGCCCTGTATTCCAGCGCACAGCCCTGTATTCCAGCGCACAGCCCTGTGTTCCAGCACACAGCACCGTGTTCCCGTGCACACAGCCCTGTATTCCAGCACACAGCCTGTATTCCAGCACACAGCCCTGTGTTCCCGCTCACACAGCCCTGTATTCCAGCGCACAGCCCTGTATTCCAGCGCACAGCCCTGTGTTCCAGCACACAGCACCGTGTTCCCGTGCACACAGCCCTGTATTCCAGCGCACAGCCCTGTGTTCCAGCACACAGCACCGTGTTCCCGTGCACACAGCCCTGTATTCCAGCGCACACAGCCCTGTATTCCAGCACACAGCCCTGTGTTCCAGCACACAGCCCTGTGTTCCAGCGCACAGCCCTGTGTTCCAGCGCACAGCCCTGTGTTCCAGCACACAGCCCTGTGTTCCAGCACACAGCCCTGTATTCCAGCGCACAGCCCTGTATTCCAGCACACAGCACCGTGTTCCCGCGCACACAGCCCTGTATTCCCGCGCACACAGCCCTGTATTCCAGCACACAGCCCTGTGTTCCAGCGCACAGCCCTGTGTTCCAGCGCACAGCCCTGTGTTCCCGCGCACACAGCCCTGTATTCCCGCGCACACAGCCCTGTGTTCCAGCACACAGCCCTGTATTCCAGCACACAGCCCTGTGTTCCAGCACACAGCCCTGTGTTCCAGCACACAGCCCTGTGTTCCAGCGCACAGCCCTGTGTTCCAGCACACAGCCCTGTGTTCCAGCACACAGCCCTGTATTCCAGCGCACAGCCCTGTATTCCAGCACACAGCACCGTGTTCCCGCGCACACAGCCCTGTATTCCAGCGCACAGCCCTGTATTCCAGCGCACAGCCCTGTATTCCAGCGCACAGCCCTGTATTCCAGCACACAGCACCGTGTTCCCGTGCACACAGCCCTGTATTCCAGCACACAGCCTGTATTCCAGCACACAGCCCTGTGTTCCCGCTCACACAGCCCTGTATTCCAGCGCACAGCCCTGTATTCCAGCGCACAGCCCTGTGTTCCAGCGCACAGCACCGTGTTCCCGTGCACACAGCCCTGTATTCCAGCACACAGCCCTGTATTCCAGCGCACAGCCCTGTATTCCAGCGCACAGCCCTGTGTTCCAGCACACAGCACCGTGTTCCCGTGCACACAGCCCTGTATTCCAGCACACAGCCTGTATTCCAGCACACAGCCCTGTGTTCCCGTGCACACAGCCCTGTATTCCAGCGCACAGCCCTGTGTTCCAGCACACAGCACCGTGTTCCCGTGCACACAGCCCTGTATTCCAGCGCACACAGCCCTGTATTCCAGCACACAGCCCTGTGTTCCAGCACACAGCCCTGTGTTCCAGCACACAGCCCTGTATTCCAGCGCACAGCCCTGTGTTCCAGCACACAGCACCGTGTTCCCGTGCACACAGCCCTGTATTCCAGCACACAGCCTGTATTCCAGCACACAGCCCTGTGTTCCCGCTCACACAGCCCTGTATTCCAGCGCACAGCCCTGTATTCCAGCGCACAGCCCTGTGTTCCAGCACACAGCCCTGTGTTCCCGTGCACACAGCCCTGTATTCCAGCGCACAGCCCTGTGTTCCAGCACACAGCACCGTGTTCCCGTGCACACAGCCCTGTATTCCAGCGCACACAGCCCTGTATTCCAGCACACAGCCCTGTGTTCCGGCGCACAGCCCTGTGTTCCAGCACACAGCCCTGTGTTCCAGCACACAGCCCTGTGTTCCAGCGCACAGCCCTGTGTTCCAGCGCACAGCCCTGTGTTCCAGCACACAGCCCTGTATTCCAGCGCACAGCCCTGTATTCCAGCACACAGCACCGTGTTCCCGCGCACACAGCCCTGTATTCCCGCGCACACAGCCCTGTATTCCAGCACACAGCCCTGTGTTCCAGCGCACAGCCCTGTGTTCCAGCGCACAGCCCTGTGTTCCCGCGCACACAGCCCTGTATTCCCGCGCACACAGCCCTGTGTTCCAGCACACAGCCCTGTATTCCAGCACACAGCCCTGTGTTCCAGCACACAGCCCTGTGTTCCAGCACACAGCCCTGTGTTCCAGCGCACAGCCCTGTGTTCCAGCACACAGCCCTGTATTCCAGCGCACAGCCCTGTATTCCAGCACACAGCACCGTGTTCCCGCGCACACAGCCCTGTATTCCAGCGCACAGCCCTGTATTCCAGCGCACAGCCCTGTATTCCAGCGCACAGCCCTGTATTCCAGCGCACAGCCCTGTGTTCCAGCACACAGCACCGTGTTCCCGTGCACACAGCCCTGTATTCCAGCGCACACAGCCCTGTATTCCAGCACACAGCCCTGTATTCCAGCACACAGCCCTGTGTTCCAGCACACAGCCCTGTATTCCAGCACACAGCCCTGTGTTCCAGCACACAGCACCGTGTTCCCGTGCACACAGCCCTGTATTCCAGCGCACACAGCCCTGTATTCCAGCACACAGCCCTGTATTTCAGCGCACAGCCCTGTGTTCCAGCACACAGCACCGTGTTCCCGTGCACACAGCCCTGTATTCCAGCGCACACAGCCCTGTATTCCAGCACACAGCCCTGTATTCCAGCACACAGCCCTGTGTTCCAGCGCACAGCCCTGTATTCCAGCGCACAGCCCTGTATTCCAGCGCACAGCCCTGTGTTCCAGCACACAGCACCGTGTTCCCGTGCACACAGCCCTGTATTCCAGCGCACACAGCCCTGTATTCCAGCACACAGCCCTGTATTCCAGCACACAGCCCTGTATTCCAGCACACAGCCCTGTATTCCAGCACACAGCCCTGTATTCCAGCACACAGCCCTGTGTTCCCGCGCACACAGCCCTGTATTCCAGCACACAGCCCTGTATTCCAGCACACAGCCCTGTATTCCAGCACACAGCCCTGTATTCCCGCGCACACAGCCCTGTATTCCAGCACACAGCCCTGTATTCCAGCACACAGCCCTGTATTCCAGCGCACAGCCCTGTATTCCAGCACACAGCCCTGTATTCCAGCACACAGCCCTGTATTCCAGCGCACAGCCCTGTATTCCAGCGCACACAGCCCTGTGTTCCAGCACACAGCCCTGTATTCCCGCGCACACAGCCCCGTGTTCCCGCACACAGCACCGTGTTCCCGCACACAGCACCGCGTTCCCGCGCACAGCCCCGTGTTCCCGCGCACAGCCCCGTGTTCCCGCGCACAGCCCCGTATTCCCGCGTACACAGCCCAGTGTTCCCGCGCACACAGCACCGTGTTCCCGCGCACGGCCCCGTGTTCCCGCGCACGGCCCCGTGTTCCCGCGCACGGCCCCGTGTTCCCACGCGCACGGCCCCGTGTTCCCACGCGCACGGCCCCGTGTTCCCAAGCGCACGGCCCCGTGTTCCCACGCGCACGGCCCCGTGTTCCCACGCGCACGGCCCCGTGTTCCCGCGCACGGCCCCGTGTTCCCGCGCACGGCCCCGTGTTCCCGCGCACGGCCCCGTGTTCCCGCGCACGGCCCCGTGTTCCCACGCGCACGGCCCCGTGTTCCCACGCGCACGGCCCCGTGTTCCCACGCGCACGGCCCCGTGTTCCCACGCGCACGGCCCCGTGTTCCCGCGCACGGCCCGTGTTCCCGCGCACAGCCCCGTGTTCCCGCGCACAGCCCCGTGTTCCCGCGCACAGCCCCGTGTTCCCGCGCACAGCCCCGTGTTCCCGCGCACAGCCCCGTGTTCCCGCGATCCCGCGCACAGCCCCGTGTTCCCGCGCACAGCCCCGTGTTCCCGCGCACAGCCCCGTGTTCCCGCGCACAGCCCGTGTTCCCGCGCACAGCCCCGTGTTCCCACGCGCACAGCCCCGTGTTCCCACGCGCACAGCCCCGTGTTCCCACGCGCACAGCCCCGTGTTCCCACGCGCACAGCCCCGTGTTCCCACGCGCACAGCCCCGTGTTCCCGCGCACAGCCCCGTGTTCCCGCGCACAGCCCCGTGTTCCCGCGCACAGCCCCGTGTTCCCGCGCACAGCCCCGTGTTCCCGCGCACAGCCCCGTGTTCCCGCGCACAGCCCCGTGTTCCCGCGCACAGCCCCGTGTTCCCGCGATCCCGCGCACAGCCCTGTGTTCCCACGCACAGCCCCGTGTTCCCGCGCACAGCCCCGTGTTCCCGCGCACAGCCCCGTGTTCCCGCGATCCCGCGCACAGCCCCGTGTTCCCGCGCACAGCCCGTGTTCCCGCGCACAGACCCGTGTTCCCGCGCACAGCCCCGTGTTCCCGCGCACAGCCCCGTCTTCCCGCGCACAGCCCCGTCTTCCCGCGCACAGCCCCGTCTTCCCGCGCACAGCCCCGTGTTCCCGCGCACAGCCCCGTCTTCATGCGCACAGCCCCGTGTTCCCGCGTACACAGCCCCGTGTTCCCACGCACAGCCCCGTGTTCCCACGCACAGCCCCGTGTTCCCGCGCACAGCCCAGGTTCCCGCGTACACAGCCCCGTGTTCCCGCGCACAGCCCCGTGTTCCCGCCTACACAGCCCCGTGTTCCCACGCACAGCCCTGTGTTCCCGCGCACAGCCCCGTGTTCCCGCGTACACAGCCCGTGTTCCCGCGCACAGCCCCGTGTTCCCACGCACAGCCCCGTGTTCCCGCGCACAGCCCCGTGTTCCCGCGCACAGCCCCGTGTTCCCGCGTACACAGCCCCTTCTTCCCGCGCACAGCCCCGTGTTCCCACGCACAGCCCCGTGTTCCCACGCACAGCCCCGTGTTCCCGCGCACAGCCCCAGGTTCCCGCGTACACAGCCCCGTGTTCCCGCGCACAGCCCCATGTTCCCGCGCACAGCCCCGTGTTCCCGCGATCCCGCGCACAGCCCCGTGTTCCCGCGCACAGCCCCGTGTTCCCGCGCACAGCCCCGTGTTCCCGCGCACAGCCCCGTGTTCCCGCGCACAGCCCCGTGTTCCCACGCGCACAGCCCCGTGTTCCCACGCGCACAGCCCCGTGTTCCCGCGCACAGCCCCGTGTTCCCGCGCACAGCCCCGTGTTCCCGCGCACAGCCCCGTCTTCCCGCGTACACAGCCCCGTGTTCCCGCGCACAGCCCCGTGTTCCCGCGCACAGCCCCGTGTTCCCGCGCACAGCCCCGTGTTCCCGCGCACAGCCCCGTGTTCCAGCGCACAGCCCCGTGTTCCCGCGCACAGCCCCGTGTTCCCGCGCACAGCCCCGTGTTCCCGCGCACAGCCCCGTGTTCCCGCGCACGCAGCCCTGTATTCCCACGCACAGCCCTGTGTTCCCACGCACAGCTCTCTGTTCCAGCGCACAGCCCCGCGTTCCCGCGCACAGCCCCGTGTTCCCGCGCACAGCCCCGTGTTCCCGCGCACAGCCCCGCGTTCCCGCGCACAGCTCTCTGTTCCAGCGCACAGCACCGTGTTCCCGCGCACAGCCCCAGGTTCCCGCGCACAGCCCCAGGTTCCCGCGCACAGCCCCAGGTTCCCGCGCACAGCCCCAGGTTCCCGCGCACAGCCCCGTGTTCCCGCGCACAGCCCCAGGTTCCCGCGCACAGCCCCAGGTTCCTGCGTTCCCGCGCACACAGCCCTGCATTCCCGCGCACAGCCCTGCGTTCCCGCGCACAGCCCTGCGTTCCCGCGCAGATCCCTGCGTTCCCTCTCACAGCCCCGTGTTTCTGCGCACAGCCCTGCATTCCCGTGCACAGCTCTCTGTTCCCGCGCGCACAGCCCCGTGTTCCCGCGCACAGCCCCATGTTCCCGCGCACAGCCCCGTGTTCCCGCGCACAGCCCCTGTTCCCGCGCACAGCCCCAGGTTCCCGCGCACAGCCCCAGGTTCCCGCGCACAGCCCCAGGTTCCCGCGTTCCCGCGCACAGCCCCAGGTTCCCGCGTTCCCGCGCACAGCCCCGTGTTCCTGCTTTTCTGCTGCTGAAAGGTAAACACAGAAACCTTGATTGGATGTTAATTCACTGTGCGAGAAATGTAACATTATTTCCGGCTGATTCGCCATTTTTCCGATAAAGGAATGTCAGTGTTATTTCCTCTTCTCTCTTCCAGTCCTTCAGCTTGTCCAGGAAGAAAATCATTCACTACACGAGCTTCGACCAGCGGAAACGCGCCAACGCCGCCTTCCTGATCTCTGCGTACGCGGTGAGTGTTTGGACGAGACATGCGTTTACCCTGGCACGGGGTGCAGGAGAGAGCGGGCATTGGAAGTTGTATTCCTGCATTTCTAATGAAAGAACAACTGGCCAAGTGACACCCATTCCTTGCATACTGCTAATGTCTGCCTGCATGTCCAATGTAGCCAGGTTGTGGGCCCATCAAAGGGAGTAATCTAAATTCAGAGGAGCTTTTGTGTAAGGGAGCTACTTCTCACACCTCCCACCCTGTCAGCCAGGAAACCTCTTGCGTGTAATCTAACACTTGTCATGGCGTCCCCAATCTCGCCAGAACCTGTTTCACACTCCAAGGGAATAGAGTGTCAGCAGTTCGCGCTTAACTCAGCCAGATCTAAAGAGGCCAGAATAAGCCTTTGATGCGTGCAGACATTCTGGCATCTCTCTGAAGTTTGAGGTATAACTGAAAGCCCCAAACTGTTCCTGTGTGTATTAGAACAGCTCAGTCGGTCTCTGCACCCGGTTCTTGAGAGGACTGTATCTGTATACCGTGCGGGGTGTACTGTGAGTCTCTTGCGTGAGACTAAGTCCCTGGGTCCTGCTGGCAGTAGGACTCTGAGTGAACTATCGGGACTAAACCCCTGTCTGTCTGAGGGCTCCGGTTCCATACGCACTGCTGCGTCCTGAGCCAAGAAACCAAGCAAAAGAAACTAAGCCAAGCAACCAAAGTCTTTTTGAAGAATTACTCCAGCCCGCAGCTCCTGCCTGCCGCAGAGAGCTGATATCCTTTACCCCTTGCAACAACTAACCAGTGGAGGTCGGTCTCCGGACTACTGGGACAGCCTCTACCGGTAATTGCACCAAGGACTGTTTTTATCTATTGTGCTCCCGCTCTCCGAGCGGCCCCCAGGACATTCCTGTACCCCACAACTGACTGTTTCCCCAACCCGGAAACAGAGGGGCTATTGCGGCTACCCCTGGCACCACCTCCGGGTAACCTACTCTGTGGGGAGGAATCCAATCCTTCCCCAGGTTAGAGGTGGGTCACAAAGTGGATAATTGTGCGTTTTGTGCATGTGTGTATGCTTCCATTCTGTTGCCCTTGCAAATAAACATATTTTTTTGAACTCAGTACCTTGGGTTGGCGATCCAGACGAACTTGCGGGGTCTGCTCAGTACCGTTACGTGACAATGTCACTGCCATTAGTACACTCTGCCCCTAGGAAGGACTGGTCCCCTTAAACAAGTCCCTGCCACTAGTACACAGGCAGTGTGTTGACATGACATGGACTGGACAGGTTTATGGGCACGATCCTTTCACATAGAATACTCGGGAACGAATCCCTGTCGCTCCAAACAAATGATTATTTGCACAGTTACCGAGTCAGACAGGCTTCCTTCCCAGGCTGAGACTGAACTCTTTTGCTGCCAAACGCGGCGCAATATAATAGCACGCAGAGCGGACCTGGCAGTGACAGGGTTACGCGCGCCACACCTTGTCCCCGTGGTGCGTGATGACTTGCGGCTCGTGGAAAAATGCCGTCGCGGTCTGTGGGGTTTCCATTCCTCCTCGTTAATATTTTACCGGCAGCACAGAAATAAATCAAGCAAGACTCGGCTTTCAGATGGCACGGGCTCTCCCCGTGTGCATCACGTGTAGCAAATGGTGGGCAACGTACAGAGCACCACGTGGCAGGGAGATGTGTCTGCCACTGGCAGGGCAGAGGGAGCGTTTGGCAGGGAGAAAGTCAGTGAACTGGTGATACCAGCTCCTGCACCACAGGCAGAGTTTAGAGACCCAGCGCTGGGTGTAGGGCGGGATGGACATGATGAAGGGTTAAATCTCATAGGAATTGGGTCACGGACTCACTGCTTGGAAATCAAATACTCTCCAATCTGTTCTTTTCTTCTTCTCTTCGATTGTCCCAGTTCTTCTGAATCACAGTGCTGCTTTGTTACTCAGCATGTTACACGGGCTGTGTGTGTGTCTGGGATGCATGTTACACAGGCTGTGTGTGTGTGTGTCAGGGATGCATGTTACACAGGCTGTGTGTGTGTGTCAGGGATGCATGTTACACGGGCTCAGTGTGTTTGTGTGTGTGTCACGGATGCATGTTACACGGGCTGTGTGTGTGTGTCAGGGATGCACGTTACACGTGTGTGTGCGTATGTGTGTTAGGGATGCACATTACACGGGCTGTGTGTGTCTGGGATGCATGTTACACAGGCTGTGTGTGTGTGTCAGGGATGCATGTTACACAGGCTGTGTGTGTGTGTGTGTGTGTCAGGGATGCATGTTACACGGGCTTTGTGTGTTTGTCACGGATGCATGTTACACGGGCCTTATCCGTGCTGAACGAGCTTTATCTGTTACTCGGTGTTCTGTCCCGCGGGGTTCTGTGGGCGGTGCTGTCCCGTGGGGTTCTGTGGGCGGTGCTGTCCCGTGGGGTTCTGTGGGCGGTGCTGTCCCGCGGGGTTCCGTGGGTGGTGCTGTCCTGCGTGTGGTGCTGTCATGCGGGGTTCTGCGTGCGGTGCTGTACCGTGGGGTGTTCCGTGCACGTTACTGTGCTGCGCTGCTGCTCCTTGCGCGGTTCCGTGCACGGTGCTGTACCGTGGAGTTCCATGTGGGGTTCCGTGTATGGTCCTGTACCGCGGGGTGTTCCGTGCACGGTACTGTACCGTGGTGCTGTTCTGTACAAGGTGCCGTGCCGCAGGTTTCCGCGCACGACCCTATGCTATAGACACCGCGCTCTGCGAAGCACGGCCGGCCTCATACCAAACACTAATGGTCCTCCTTTCTCGGGATTTCAGGTGGTCTATTTAAAGAAAACCCCGGAAGAGGCGCACAGAGCCCTGCTCTCCGGGGCCAGCCCCTCGTATCTCCCGTTCAGGTAAGGAACCCGTCTCACCATTTAGCACTGCTTTGTATATCTGCCCGTGTGTGTCACATCCACTTTCAGGAGCGGGTCCTGATCCTTTCCTGTCCTTTTGTATGAGTATTTGAACCCTGTTCGCGAGGGGTTAATGCCGTGGATTTGATCGGTGGAGTGTCACAATATTTAGCATTTTGCATATGAAAGTTCCCGGAGTTGTTTGATGATTCACATGCTCGCTGGGAGGGAGGGAGGGAGGGAGGGGGAGGCTCGCTGGGAGGGAGGGGGAGGCTCGCTGGGCGGGAGGGAGGGGGAGGCTCGCTGGGAGGGAGGGAGGGTGAGGCTCGCTGGGAGGGAGGGAGGGTGAGGCTCGCTGGGCGGGAGGGAGGGGGAGGCTCGCTGGGAGGGAGGGGGAGGCTCGCTGGGAGGGAGGGGGAGGCTCGCTGGGAGGGAGGGAGGGTGAGGCTCGCTCGGAGGGAGGGAGGGTGAGGCTCACTGGGAGGGAGGGTGAGGCTCGCTGGGAGGGAGGGGGAGGCTCGCTGGGAGGGAGGGGGAGGCTCGCTGGGAGGGAGGGGGAGGCTCGCTGGGCAGGAGGGGGAGGCTCGCTTGAGGCTCGCTGGGCGGGAGGGAGGGTGAGGCTCGCTGGGCGGGAGGGGGAGGCTCGCTGGGCGGGAGGGAGGGCGAAACTCGTTGTGCGGGTGGGCGGGAGAGGGGGAGGCTCGCTGGGCGGGAGAGGGGGAGGTTCGCTGGGCGGGAGAGAGGGGGAGGTTCGCTGGGCGGGAGAGAAGGGGAGGCTAGCTGGGCAGGAGGGAGGGCGAGGCTCGCTGGGCAGGAGGAAGGGCGAGGCTCACTGGGCAGGAGGGAGGGCGAGGCTCGCTGGGCAGGAGGGACGGCGAGGCTCGCTGGGCAGGAGGGAGGGCGAGGCTCGCTGGGAGGGAGGGCGAGACTCGCTTAGGGCGAGGCTCGCTGTGCAGGAGGGAGGGCGAGGCTCTCTGTGCAGGAGGGAGGGCGAGGCTCTCTGGGAAGGAGGGAGGGCGAGGCTCTCTGGGCGGGAGGGAGGGCGAGGCTCTCTGGGCGGGAGGGAGGGCGAGGCTCTCTGGGCGGGAGGGAGGTCGAGGCTCTCTGGGCGGGAGGGAGGGCGAGGCTCTCTGGGCGGGAGGGAGGGCGAGGCTCGCTGGGTGGGAGAGAGTTTGAGGCTCGCTGTGTGGGAGAGATGGTGAGGCTCGCTGTGTGGGAGGGAGGGTGAGGCCTGCTGTGTGGGAGAGAGGGTGAGGCTCGCTGGGCGGGAGGGAGGGTGAGGCTCGCTGGGCGGGAGGGAGGATGAGGCTCACTGGGGGGGCGGGAGGGAGGGTGAGGCCTGCTGTGTGGGAGAGAGGGTGAGGCTCGCTGGGAGGGAGAGAGGGTGAGGCTCGCTGGGAGGGAGGGAGGGTGAGGCTCGCTGGGAGGGAGCGGGAGGCTCGCTGGGAGGGAGGGTGAGGCTCGCTGGGTGGGAGGGAGGGTGAGGCCTGCTGTGTGGGTGGGAGGGAGGCCCTCTACCCGAGTCCCCGCCTTCCTCTGCCCCGCGTCCCTGCGTTCCTGTCCTTTTCTGCCACGCGTCCCCGCCATCCTCTGCCCCGCGTCCCCGCCCTCCTCTGCCCCGCGTTCCCGCCCTCCTCTGCCCCGCGTCCCCGCCCTCCTCTGCCCCGCGTCCTTGCCCTCCTCTGCCCTGCGTCCCCGCCCTCCTCTGCCCCGCGTCCTTGCCCTCCTCTGCCCCGCGTCCCCGCCCTCCTCTGCCCCGCGTCCCCACCCTCCTCTGTCCCGCGTCCCCGCCCTCCTCTGCCCCGCGTCCCCGCTCTCCGTCCCCGCCCTCCTCTGCCCCGCCTCCCCGCCCTCCTCTGCCCCGCCTCCCCCCCCTCCCCGCCCTCCTCTGCCCCGCCTCCCCCCCCTCCTCTGCCCCGCCTCCCCGCCCTCCTCTGCCCCGCCTCCCCGCCCTCCTCTGCCCCGCCTCCCCGCCCTCCTCTGCCCCGCCTCCCCGCCCTCCTCTACCCCGCCACCCCCGGGTCCCCCACTCCCCTCTGCCCCGGGTCCCCCCGCTGGTTCTCAACACTGACTCTTGTCCCTGTCACTTTGCTCTGAGCTGCTCTGTCAGGGATTGTCCTGACCTGAGTGCGTGTCACAACTTGCAGGACTTGTCATGCAGCCAAGAAACAGCACTCGGGACTCTCAGTGACACCTAGTGACCAATGTGTATTATATCTACCGTATATTATAACTTCCCCACGCCTCGAGCTGCAGCCCTATCCCATTAACCGCACCTTCCAACTTCTCAGGAGAAATTACCGCCACAGCTTTATTTATCACAGATAAATATCTCTTATTTATCCCAACTAGGGACCCAGACAGAATGCTGCGCTCACACCTGCCAGAGCTCCAGGGAAACTCTCAGCTCGTGCTCAACTAGCCACCCAGTACCTTAGCAAACGGATATCACTAATCCTTATCTACATCATTTGCTTACCTACACACTACAGCTGTTGTTTGAACTCCAACTATACGATTATGAGATGTATTATAATATTGTGGGACTAAATTCAGCTCCCCTGTGGCTGTTCTTTGAGCTATGTATGGCCAATCTGTGTCTTATGCATTCAGTACCTTAGTCTGATTGCACAGAGCCGCCATCGGGAGGTCACCCCCACACCCACCGAGCGTAGTCTGGAACGTCACCGCCTTCCACAAATACCATACTGAAGGTTACCATCATTCTGACCGCACTAACCTGGAATGGTACCGCCTTCCCAAACTAAAATACATCCAGGTCTGAGACCTCCCTCCAGGAGCCAATACTGACTGAGCCCCCTCCCTCTCGTGTTATTATATACAGGATTGTATTGTATTGTATGTCTTTATTTATATAGCGCCATTAATGTACATAGCGCTTCACAGTAGTAATACATGTAGTAATCAAATAAATAACAGCTAATATAAATAACAGATCATGGGAATAAATGCTTCAGACATAAACGTAACATTAAGGAAGAGGAGTCCCTGCCCCGAGGAGCTTACAGTCTAATTGGTAGGTAGGGAGAACGTACAGAGACAGTAGGAGGGAGTTCTGGTAAGTGCGTCTGCAGGGGGCCAAGCTTTATGTATCATGTGTTCAGAACATCCACAGTGCTATTCATATGCTTCATTAAGCAGGTGGGTCTTAAGGTGGGTCTTAAAGGTGGCTAGAGAGGGTGCTAGTCGGGTACTGAGGGGAAGGGCATTCCAGAGGTGTGGGGCAGTCAGTGAAAAAGGTTTAAGGCGGGAGAGGGCTTTAGATACAAAGGGGGTAGAAAGAAGCCATCCTTGAGCAGAACGCAAGAGTCTGGATGGTGCATAACGAGAAATTAGGGCTGAGATATAAGGAGGGGCAGAAGAGTGTAAAGCTTTAAAAGTGAGGTGAAGAATGGAGTGTGAGATGCGGGATTTGATCGGAAGCCAGGAGAATACAAGATTATACTGATAATGCCCAGGGCCCAGTCGGTTAGTCTGAAGGAAGGCCGGGTTCAGATCCCAGTGTCGGCTCCTTGTGGCCTTGGGAGAGTCCCTCTATCTCCCTGTTCTTCAGGCACCAACAACATAGACTGAAAGCTCTGTCTTTGTACCGCGCTGCGTTCACGGCCGGCGCAATACCAGAGAGAAAACCAAACAACTCTTAATTATCAATAAATCTGATTTAATAAACAAGATCCCATGTGGCTTCCTGCTCCCCAGCTGGGATCCCTTAACCCTGTCTCTGCTGGGTGCATTTCTTCAGGGATATAAAGTTTATAAAGGGCAAATATGTATGTGTACTTCATCTATGCGCGTTTGTTGAACGCCTTACATAGGACTCCCCCCATATCTCAGCTGAATTCATTCTGAACCCCTTCAGCCGACATCTGCGTTGCCCCGAAGGCGGACAGCCAAAGGGTGTCGCTGTTTGCTGCCGTTCTCTGATGTTTGGTGATGTTACAGCTGCTCGATTTGCAATCTGAAGCTCACCAGCCCTCTAATCCCCTGTACCCAATGTTTCAACCTACCCTGCCAATAGATTGTAAGCTCCTTGTGGCAGGGTCTCTAACACACATTGCAGGCCTATCCTACCTCTTCTAACACACATTGCAGGCCTATCCTACCTCTTCTAACACACATTGCAGGCCTATCCTACCTCTTCTAACACACATTGCAGGCCTATCCTACCTCTTCTAACACACATTGCAGGCCTATCCTACCTCTTCTAACACACATTGCAGGCCTATCCTACCTCTTCTAACACACATTGCAGGCCTATCCTACCTCTCCTAACACACATTGCAGGCCTATCCTACCTCTTCTAACACACATTGCAGGCCTATCCTACCTCTTCTAACACACATTGCAGGCCTATCCTACCTCTTCTAACACACATTGCAGGCCTATCCTACCTCTTCTAACACACATTGCAGGCCTATCCTACCTCTTCTAACACACATTGCAGGCAGGCCTCCTCCTAATGTATTACTTCCTGGTAAAAGCATGTTATAAATAAAATAATAAATAGTAGATGAGGTGGAAAAAAGACATACGTCCATCAAGTTCAACCTGTTCTAAATTTAGACGTCAGATACTTTATCCTATATCCGTACTTACAGTATATTGATCCAGAGGAAGGCAAACAAAAAACCTCAATGACACATCATCCAATGATATCTCATAAGGGGAAAAATAAATTCCTTCCTGACTGCCAATTCTTGCAATCAGATTACTCTCTAGATCAACATCTTTCCATGTTTACTTATTTGGTATATCCCTGTTTACCTTCCCTTTCTAAAAAAGATGTCCAACCTTTTTTTTAACAAATCTATTGTATCTGCCATCACTGTCTCCATGGGTAATGAATTCCACATTTTAAAGCTGCAGTTCAGTCAATATCCTGCATGTGTGTTTTTTTTAATAAATCAGTTCTGTAGTAAGAAAAAATACTTTTAGCATTTTCTGTTTTTTAAAAAACAACTTTGAAAGACCAATTTTCTTGTATTATATTTTAACAAGCATTTGCTAAGGCACTGCCCCTTCATGTCCTGTCACAAGCCCTGGCACACCCCTTTGTCAGCCCTGCCCTCCCTCTAGCACATGTCAGTGCAGGAGTGCTCATGAATATTCATGAGCTTCCACTGACAGACAAGCAGAATATAAACAGATCCCTTCGCTAATTATGTCACCAAATTTCACCGATCAATACATGGAGAACGAATTGACCTGCAGCTATACAGTTCTTTAGGTAATTAGAGATTGCCCACATGAAACTATTGATTTAAAAAAATAATAAAAATAAAAAATAAAAAAAAAGACTGAACTGCAGCTTTAACTGCCCTTACGGTAAAGAACCCTTTCCTTTACTGCTGGTGAAATCTCCTTTCCTCCAACCTTAAGGGATGCCCCCGAGTCCTTTGTACTGCCCGTGGGATGAATAGTTCTTTTGAAAGCTCCTTGTGTTGACTTCCTCCCCACAGTGGCCATAATCGATAAGTATCAATAAATCTGCTTCTCTCTGCAGAGATGCTTCGTTCGGGAACTGCACCTACAACCTCACCATCCTGGACTGTCTGCAGGGGATCCGCAAGGTAATGCTGGGGCGGGGTTACAATCCTACAGCTAATTAAAGGGTCAGTGCCTCCTAGGACCAAAGGGAACTAATAGCAGTGGCATGTTTAATGGGATCAATTGAGGTGATTCCTGCCTTTGAAAAAAAATGAGTTAAGTAGAAGTATTTTTAATATACATATACTGTATATATAACAAACAAAAAGGGATAGCGCAGACTCCATAGTGTAAAGAGTTTAAGGTTCTAATATTACGAGCTAAAATCAGATCACTTACAACCATTCAGTAAAATATGCGCATTGGATATATGCATCAGTCTCCCGCTGTGCATCTTCTGGTGTGGGGCTCTAGATCTCATGGCTGGGATCATGCGGTATCCTTCTGCTTCACAGCCGGGTAACTACAGTGTTGTGCGTCCACACACAGGTCCCACGGCTACAGCGATACCGCTCCTCCAAGTTCCACAGCTCCCTTCCGTAATCACAAGGCACAATACAACAGGCTCCTGGCACAGCCAATGGCAACACACCCTTACGCGTTTCGGCGTTTAGGTTATGGCGACTTCATCAGAGGATAAGGAATGAGGAAATCCTCATGCCTTATAAAGCCCAAATTGATTGAATAATTACTCATGCGAGCACCACCTAATATGAGTGGATGAAAGTGACTACAACTAAATTGGCTGAGAGATAAACAAAATAGACACAAATTCAGTAATACTGTATATCAAATTTATTACATAAAACAACTGGCAAATAATAGTTTGGGATTTGAGACAATGGGGAACACGGAACCAACACCCAATAAATCAATATTAATGCATGAAAAAATATTATTTATATATAATACTCATAAATATAAATGTGCATAACAACAATTAAATCAGAAAAATAGATCAGAAAAATAAAGATAAACCTTGTAGTAAACATTGTTATTAAACAAACCTTATAATAAGACAAATAGGGCTGATCAAACAAATCAGTATCTGTGAACACAAACAAATAAAACTACAAATATGTAGACCAAACTATGATAAAAATCTAAATATATTGGGTCTGGAGCACATTCCTCCCTCCTTGTTGGGAGGGGATAGATTCAAGAGGCTCTGCGTTCGAGAGACCTTTTGGCTCTATATGTTGGGTACTCTGTCTCCTGGGGGGCTCAATGAGTGCATAGATTCTAGCACATTGGTCTAGGTTTGTGTATATTGATCCGCCTTAACCCAGTCTATACTCATTTCAAGGCAAGGATAATTGATGCGAATATAGAGCCTCTCATTATCAATCGACATTATCAAATCGACATTATCAAATCGACAACCCTGCCTCCACGTGGTGCCCCCTCGTTTCTAACAAAATGGGCACCCTCGACCCTTGGGACTAGCGTCCCCTTGGGTATATACAGCTAACAACTTCCATAGATCGTTTCCAAAGCGATCAGCCTTTCCTAACAATATTGGTTGTCTTAACGTTCGAACTCTTCTAGAAACGGATCAGCAGGCTCTCCTTGCAAAAAACTGTTTGTGATCGAAATGTTGATATCTGCTGCATATCACAGCCACGAATACCAAACAGCGGAAATTCTATATTATCAATCCCGCATACGCGGGGAACTGTTCAACTATTCTACAGCGCTCCAACAAACGGTTCTAATCATAGCCAGGGATTTTAATACCTAAGTTGGTGGTAATAATAAGCAAGGCAAAACAACATGTTGCTTTACCCCACATACGAACACTTGTGAAAATGGGGAACGCCTTCTTGAGCTGACAAGTTACCACGGCCTTATGCTCACAAACACGTTCTTTTGTCACGAAAAACGCCATCTCCAAACGTGGGTCAGTCCAGACGGAATGACTAGAAACCAACTTGACTACATATTAATCAAACAAAAATGTAACAAATCAATCAGTGATTGTAGGTTATTTTGGGACTTGATGTTGTTACCGACCATGCTATAGTTTGTGCGAAAATTCATCTTAAGTTCCAAAACAGGACAAAGAAACCAATTCAAAGACGCCCCAACATTATCAGTCTTCAAAATCCAACAACAAGAGACCAATATCAAGAATCGCTTAGGGATTAAACAACACCAACTGCCCAAAAACCCAATTCAGTAGATGAAGCATGGTCGCTCCTCCGACAAAAAATGCAAGATACAGTCAGTCAATGTATTCCACCATGCGAACCACAGAACACGGACTGGATTTCACATGATACTATCCAGCTTTCTCAAAGACGGAAAACAGCACTTTCAAATAACAACCACCCTCTTGGCACCCAGCTCGCCCGTGAAATTAAAAGGAATGCCAGGCAAGACAGAGAGGCTTATTTAAATCGTATAGCCGCTGAACTTGAAACTGCTCAACAACACGGTGATTATAGAAAATTCTTCAGACGGCCAAAATTACTGCTGGCAAATATTCAAACCCTGTCAGCCAATGCATCAGTGACAAAAACGGACATAAAATTACAGACGTGGAAGCTAGATTAGATAGGTGGTGCGAACATTTTAAAAAGCTGCTTAATCGACCCCCTCCTATCACAGGTGACATTGAAAATCCGAATATGTTTACTCATGGTCCATACAACATTTGCGACACCCCGCCACCCAGAATCGAAATCGCTGCAGTCATCAATAAACTTAAGAACAACAAAGCTCCAGGGGATGATGGTCTGTGTGCTGAATACTTCAAAACTGGTGGAATATATGTTATTGGTGCTATGGAAGATGTTATCTCACTTATTTGGGAAAAAGAACAAATCCCAAAAGAATGGGAAACTGTGCTCCTGCTGCCCCTACGCAAAAAAGGAGCAAGAAGTGATTGCAAAAATTACCGCGGAATCTCCTTGATCAACCTGGCGTATGAGATACTGGAAGCCATAATACTAAATCGCATAAAAGTCGGACGACAAAAAAGAACATATGAAAATCAGGCCGGTTCTAGAGCAGGAAGAGGATGTATTGACCAAATTAGTGCCTTACAACAGGTATTACAGCTGCGACAAGAGTTCAGGCAACCAACTTACATAGCCTTCCTAGACTTTACTGCCGCCTTTGATAGCGTTCATAGAGAAAGCTTGTGAACTTAATAACTTACTTGTGAACTTACTAAGACTGGATGGAATACCTAATAAATTATGTAGCATAATTTCATCCCTTTACCTCCGCACATCCTGCAAAATAAAAGCCTACAATGAGGAAAGTTGCGAATTTACAATAAATTAGCAAAGGGGGCATTTTGTCACCAACTTTATTCAACATTGGAATCGATGCCGTCCTGACAAAAGCATTGGATAATCAGCTGGGAGGTGTAATCGTTTATACAAATAACTTTGTACTTACTGATTTAACATTTGCTCTGATCGCAGACTCATGGACTCGTGGGCATGGTGGACCGAGTGATAAACGAGGCCCGTAAACTATGCCTAGTTTTGAGCAGTAGTAAATCCAAACTTTTAATGTGCTGCAACCACCTAATTGACCCAACGATCCACATTCAAAATGAGCCCATCGAGACTGCAGACCACTTTACCTACCTTGGGAGCAATACGACCGGAAATCGAAACATCTTGCGTGGGGCTCACTTAAGAAACTTTGGGCCAGTAAAGTCATACACTTAAAGACAAAAGTCCACATTTACAAAGCTGTTATTCTACCGACTTTATTATACGGTTGTGAAACCTGGCCGGTAAAGGAGACACACAAATATAAACTGGACTTATTCCAAAATCGGTGCCTGCACCGACTAACAAAAACCAAGTATACTGATAGGACGTCCAATGCTGAAATTCGCAGAAAATGCGACGTTTCCGAAAAAGTGTCGGCCATTATAGAACACAGACGGTGGCGTTGGTTAGGCCACACATTGCAGATGTCAACACATAGCATTCCAAAAATAACCCTAATGGCTGAACCTGGTCCGACATGGAAACGGCCGAAGGGTGGCGTTAGGCTTACAACATTGAGATACTTTAACCGAAAAGCTGAGGACCTGGTTATGCGCCCGTTCAACCTTAGCCGAAGAACATTTAATGAAGACTGGTTGTACCATCTAACAACTCTAGTCCAAGACCGCAAACAATGGAGACAAATTTCTGTGAAAGTCGCCTATACCCACCCTGGGTGAAGAGGCCAAAACAAACAAACAAACCAACATAAGAATGAGTTTAAGTAATTAATTATAGTGCCAATCATCTTCACATTTCTCAATTCACTTGCCTCAGGGCTCCTGTTTAATCATCCTTCATCCATCTTATATCATGAGTTTGATGGATATGTGCATATTGCTATTTAATTATTTTAAACATTTTTAGGAACATATATCTATATTTTTTAGTTTATTTCAACATATTCACACACAGACACATATTTACCATTTTTCACACATTTATTGTTTTGTTAAATATTTATATATAAACATTTAGTAATATTCACTATTATATGCATCACCTACATTAATATATTACACTATACATAGAATTTATATTTCACACATTTACACATTTTATATATACACATATTAATTAATGGTTATTAATGAAGTCACTTAGTCCATCACTTTAATAAAATTGTACATCAATCTTAGCCGAGGGGCTGGGGGAGATGTGAGGGGGGCTGGGGGAGATGTGAGAGGGGCTGGGGGAGATGTGAGAGGGGCTGGGGGAGATGTGAGAGGGACTGGGGGAGGTGTGAGAGGGACTGGGGGAGATGTGAGAGGGGCTGGGGGAGATGTGAGGGGGACTGGGGGAGATGTGAGGGGCTGGGGGAGATGTGAGAGGGACTGGGGGAGATGTGAGAGGGGCTGGGGGAGATGTGAGGGGGACTGGGGGAGATGTGAGGGGCTGGGGGAGATGTGAGAGGGGCTGGGGGAGATGTGAGAGGGACTGGGGGAGATGTGAGAGGGACTGGGGGAGATGTGAGAGGGGCTGGGGGAGATGTGAGGGGGACTGGGGGAGATGTGAGAGGGACTGGGGGAGATGTGAGAGGGGCTGGGGGAGATGTGAGAGGGGCTGGGGGAGATGTGAGAGGGGCTGGGGGAGATGGGAGAGGGGCTGGGGGAGATGTGAGAGGGGCTGGGGGAGATGTGAGAGGGGCTGGGGGAGATGTGAGGGGGGCTGGGGGAGATGTGAGAGGGGCTGGGGGAGGTGTGAGAGGGGCTGGGGGAGGTGTGAGAGGGGCTGGGGGAGGTGTGAGAGGGGCTGGGGGAGATGTGAGAGGGGCTGGGGGAGATGTGAGAGGGGCTGGGGGAGATGTGAGAGGGGCTGGGGGAGATGTGAGGGGGACTGGGGGAGATGTGAGAGGGGCTGGGGGAGATGTGAGGGGGGCTGGGGGAGATGTGAGAGGGGCTGGGGGAGATGTGAGAGGGGCTGGGGGAGATGTGAGAGGGGCTGGGGGAGATGTGAGAGGGGCTGGGGGAGATGTGAGGGGGGCTGGGGGAGATGTGAGAGGGGCTGGGGGAGATGTGAGAGGGGCTGGGGGAGATGTGAGAGGGGCTGGGGGAGATGTGAGAGGGGCTGGGGGAGATGTGAGGGGGGCTGGGGGAGATGTGAGGGGGGCTGGGGGAGATGTGAGAGGGGCTGGGGGAGATGTGAGGGGGGCTGGGGGAGATGTGAGGGGGACTGGGGGAGATGTGAGAGGGGCTGGGGGAGATGTGAGAGGGGCTGGGGGAGATGTGAGAGGGGCTGGGGGAGATGTGAGAGGGGCTGGGGGAGATGTGAGAGGGGCTGGGGGAGATGTGAGAGGGGCTGGGGGAGATGTGAGAGGGGCTGGGGGAGATGTGAGAGGGGCTGGGGGAGATGTGAGAGGGGCTGGGGGAGATGTGAGAGGGGCTGGGGGAGATGTGAGGGGGGCTGGGGGAGATGTGAGAGGGGCTGGGGGAGATGTGAGAGGGGCTGGGGGAGATGTGAGAGGGGCTGGGGGAGATGTGAGAAGGGCTGAGGGAGATGTGAGAGGGGCTGGGGGAGGTGTGAGAGGGGCTGGGGGAGGTGTGAGAGGGGCTGGGGGAGGTGTGAGGGGGACTGGGGGAGATGTGAGAGGGGCTGGGGGAGATGTGAGAGGGGCTGGGGGAGATGTGAGAGGGGCTGGGGGAGATGTGAGGGGGACTGGGGGAGATGTGAGAGGGACTGGGGGAGATGTGAGGGGCTGGGGGAGATGTGAGGGGGACTGGGGGAGATGTGAGAGGGGCTGGGGGAGATGTGAGAGGGGCTGGGGGAGATGTGAGGGGCTGGGGGAGATGTGAGAGGGGCTGGGGGAGATGTGAGAGGGACTGGGGGAGATGTGAGAGGGACTGGGGGAGATGTGAGAGGGACTGGGGGAGATGTGAGAGGGGCTGGCGGAGACGTGAGAGGGGCTGGGGGAGACGTGAGAGGGACTGGGAGAGACGTGAGGGGGACTGGGAGAGACGTGAGGGGGGCTGGGGGAGACGTGAGAGGGGCTGGGGGAGACGTGAGAGGGGCTGGGGGAGACGTGAGGGGGACTGGGGGAGACGTGAGAGGGGCTGGGGGAGACGTGAGAGGGACTGGGAGATGTGAGAGGGGCTGGGGGAGATGTGAGAGGGACTGGGGGAGATGTGAGAGGGGCTGGGGGAGATGTGAGAGGGGGATGTGAGAGGGACTGGGGGAGATGTGAAGGGGCTGGGGGAGATGTGAGAGGGGCTGGGGGAGATGTGAGAGGGGCTGGGGGAGATGTGAGAGGGACTGGGGGAGATGTGAGGGGGACTGGGGGAGATGTGAGAGGGGCTGGGGGAGACGTGAGAGGGGCTGGGGGAGACGTGAGAGGGACTGGGGGAGACGTGAGAGGGACTGGGAGAGACGTGAGGGGGACTGGGAGAGACGTGAGGGGGGCTGGGGGAGATGTGAGAGGGGCTGGGGGAGATGTGAGAGGGACTGGGGGAGATGTGAGAGGGGCTGGGGCAGATGTGAGAGGGGCTGGGGGAGATGTGAGAGGGAGTGAGGGAGATGTGAGGGGGAGGGGCTGGGGGAGATGTGAGAGGGAGTGAGGGAGATGTGAGAGGGGCTGGGGGAGATGTGAGAGGGGCTGGGAGAGATGTGTGAGGGGCTGGGGGAGATGTGAGAGGGGCTGGGGGAGATGTGAGAGGGAGTGAGGGAGATGTGAGGGGGACTGGGGGAGATGTGAGAGGGGCTGGGGGAGATGTGAGAGGGGCTGGGGGAGATGTGAGAGGGGCTGGGGGAGATGTGAGAGGGAGTGAGGGAGATGTGAGAGGGGCTGGGGGAGATGTGAGAGGGGGACTGGGGGAGATGTGAGGGGGACTGGGGGAGATGTGAGAGGGGCTGGGGGAGATGTGAGAGGGACTGGGGAGATGTGAGGGGGACTGGGGGAGATGTGAGAGGGGCTGGGGGAGGTGTGAGAGGGGCTGGGGGAGATGTGAGAGGGACTGGGGGAGATGTGAGAGGGACTTTGGGAGATGTGAGAGGGACTTTGGGAGATGTGAGGGGGACTGGGGGAGATGTGAGAGGGGCTGGGGGAGATGTGAGAGGGGCTGGGGGAGATGTGAGAGGGGCTGGGGGAGATGTGAGAGGGGCTGGGGGAGATGTGAGAGGGGCTGGGGGAGATGTGAGGGGGGCTGGGGGAGATGTGAGAGGGGCTGGGGGAGATGTGAGAGGGGCTGGGGGAGGTGTGAGAGGGGCTGGGGGAGGTGTGAGAGGGGCTGGGGGAGGTGTGAGAGGGGCTGGGGGAGATGTGAGAGAGGCTGGGGGAGATGTGAGAGGGACTGGGGGAGATGTGAGAGGGACTGGGGGAGATGTGAGGGGGACTGGGGGAGATGTGAGAGGGGCTGGGGGAGATGTGAGAGGGGCTGGGGGAGATGTGAGAGGGACTGGGGGAGGTGTGAGAGGGGCTGGGGGAGGTGTGAGAGGGGCTGGGGGAGATTTGAGAGGGTCTGGGGGAGATGTGAGAGGGACTGGGGGAGATGTGAGTGGGACTGGGGGAGATGTGAGAGGGACTGGGGGAGATGTGAGAGGGGCTGGGGGAGGTGTGAGAGGGGCTGGGGGAGATTTGAGAGGGTCTGGGGGAGATGTGAGAGGGACTGGGGAGATGTGAGTGGGACTGGGGGAGATGTGAGAGGGACTGGGGGATATGTGAGAGGGGCTGGGGGAGATGTGAGAGGGGCTGGGGGAGATGTGAGAGGGACTGGGGGAGATGTGAGAGGGGCTGGGGGAGATGTGAGAGGGACTGGGGGAGATGTGAGAGGGACTTTTTGGAGATGTGAGAGGGGCTGGGGGAGGTGTGAGAGGGGCTGGGGGAGATGTGAGAGGGGCTGGGGGAGGTGTGAGAGGGGCTGGGGGAGATGTGAGAGGGGCTGGGGGAGATGTGAGAGGGGCTGGGGGAGATGTGAGAGGGGCTGGGGGAGGTGTGAGAGGGGCTGGGGGAGGTGTGAGAGGGACTGGGGGAGATGTGAGAGGGGCTGGGGGAGATGTGAGAGGGGCTGGGGGAGATGTGAGAGGGGCTGGGGGAGATGTGAGAGGGGCTGGGGAGATGTGAGAGGGGCTGGGGGAGATGTGAGAGGGGCTGGGGGAGATGTGAGAGGGGCTGGGGAGATGTGAGAGGGGCTGGGGGAGATGGGAGAGGGGCTGGGGGAGATGGGAGAGGGGCTGGGGGAGATGGGAGAGGTGCTGGGGGAGATGTGAGAGGGGCTGGGGGAGATGTGAGAGGGGCTGGGGGAGATGTGAGAGGGGCTGGGGGAGATGTGAGGGGGGCTGGGGGAGATGTGAGAGGGGCTGGGGGAGATGTGAGGGGGACTGGGGGAGATGGGAGAGGGGCTGGGGGAGATGTGAGAGGGGCTGGGGGAGATGTGAGAGGGACTGGGGGAGATGGGAGGTACACCCCCCTGCCCCCCCCCGAGCTGTTCCTTCCATTTGACAGAAAAAACTTTCACATGTATACTTGCACTGCTAGCAGCTCCACTTTTGGACATTGTATTGTACTGGGTTCCCCTGGTCTACCCCCCTGGTCTCTCTCCCCCCTGGTCTCTTTCTCCCCCCCCCCCGGTCTCTTTATCTCTCCCCCCCCCCGGTCTCTTTCTCTCCCCCACTGGTCTCTTCCCCCCATGTGTCTCTGCTCCCCCCCTGGTCTCTCTGCGCCCCCTCTGGTCTCTCTGCGCCCCCTCTGGTCTCTCTGCGCCCCCCCCTGGTCTCTCTGTGCCCCCCCCTGGTCTCTCTGCGCCCCCCCCTGGTCTCTCTGCTCCCCCCCCCTTGTCTCGCTACTCCCCCCCCTGGTCTTTCTGCTTCCCCCTTGTCTCTCTTCTCCCCCCCTTGGTCTCTCTTCTTACCCCCCCCCTGGTCTCTATTCTCCCCCTCCTGGTCTCTCTTCTCCCCCTCCTGGTCCCTTTCGCTCCCCCCCTGGTCTCTCTGCTCCCCCCCTAGTCTCTCCTCCCCCCCTATGCGCAGTCCTGTTCAACTGAATAAAACATTTTTTTGTTACAAGTATCCATGAAATCAGTGTGTGCAAAAATTTATTGAATTGTATTTGTTCCCTATGGTCTCTCCCCTCCCCCCGTCTCTCTCCCCCCACCTGGTCTCTCTCCCCTCTCTCCCTCCCCCCTTTGTCTCTCTCTTCTCTCCCCACTTGGTCTCTCACTTCTCTCCCCCCTCCCCCCCGGTCTCTCACTTTTCTCTCCCCCCTTGGTCTCTCTCTCCACCCCCCTGGTCTCTCTCTCCACCCTCCCTGGTCTCTCTCTCTCCTCTCTCCACTTCCCCCCTGGTCTCTCTCTCCACCCCCCCTGGTTTCTCTCCCTCCCCCCCGATCTCTTCTCCCCCCCTATAAAGGGGCAGTACGATGAGAGAGAACCTGTTGCTAAAAAAATTGGAATCCCACTACTGGGAAGCAGCCAAGATGTGGCTATGAATATGGCACCTTTACATGTCCTGTGGGCCAATAGGAAGCCGTGATGTAATTCCTTGGATCTTCTTATTGGCCCATGTGACACGGGACATTTAAACTGTGCAGAAATACCGGCACCCCCCTTCCGAGGTAAGCATCTCAAGAATCCGAGGGTCCCTGGAGCTGAAATCAAAGAGATTCAGCTCCAGAGACCCCATGCTTCAAACAAAACAAACACACACTGGTGTTGCCAGGAGTCCTGCTTTTAAATGTCCTAATAACAAAGATCATTCAGAAGCGTGAGACCACACAAAGATGTATGGAGAGATGCATGCTGGGTATTACCCGAAAAGACAGGATAAAGAACAAATGGCTGCGAAAACAAAAAGAAGTCTTTGACATCATCACATGGAGGAAGAAATTAAAATGGCGATGGGCCGGACATATCGCAAGAAGAAATGGCCATCGTTGGATAAAGATGGTACTCAACTGGATACCTAGAGATATTAAAGACCAAGACGACGAATAGAAGTGGAGAAGAAGCTGTAACCGCAGAACCTGAGAGATCATTGGGGACGATTCACGGTGTGAAGATGATGATGATATCATTTTAATGTCTCCATAGAACCCAAATGCCCCGGAGAATGTTTCAAACTTTTAGCTAATCTCATTCGTGTGAACTGTGGTATATACCGACACATAAGTAAAGAACAGTGCTTTCCCATTCCTGAGACTAATTAAGCTGTGATCATTAGTTGATCGTGGAAGAAGAGGAAGAAGAATTATCAGTTAAGATTAGAAATGTGATACAAAAATATATTGCGCTCATAAGTGGTTAATATGTGATGAGTGATATTGTGACTTAAATAAAAATAACATAACCTGATTGGAAGGAGGTTTTATGCCGCTGCTCAAATAGGTTGGCTCAGCACACCAGGCTAAAATGGAAACAGAAGAAAAAACAGCGCAAAAAAACCATGGTGTAGTATATTAAAAGTCTATTTATACAATAAAGGTGAGTGTTGCACGTACATCAATATAAAAATTACACAGCATAACATGTTAGGGACATGTTACCACTCGGCGGGAACAGCAGGACACGAACAGATGTATCTGGAACGTCCTTCCTCTGGTCGCTGGTATCCAGGATCGGTAAGTACAACTCCACTTGAGAAGCCTTCCCGTGTACTGAAGATACTGCAGCCGTTGGTTCGGAAGGGGTGATCTCCTGATCAGTTCCGGGTTAGTCCGCGTGTGCGTGTGACGTCATCTAGTGGCGTCCCTCTGCCGGTCGCGTCTCACCGCGTCTCACCACACTGATAGCGTATCGAGTGAGCAGAAAGTCCCGAGCAAGTCCCGAACAAAGCAAGTGCAATCAAATGAAGCCGCAATGGGGATAGAAAATGAAAATAAAGGAACGCGCCGAGTGGTAACATGTCCCTAACATGTTATGCTGTGTAATTTTTATATTGATGTACGTGCAACACTCACCTTTATTCCATAAATTGATTTTTAATATACTACACTATGGTTTTTTTGCGCTGTTTTTTCTTCTGTTTCCAAGATTAGAAATGTGTAGGACAATAGAAATGATCAGTACAATGTTTCCTTTCCGAGGGAGGAGGGGGAGGAAATGGTTAATGTGTTTTTTACCTGCTACGTGGGATTAGCCCTTCTGCGTCTCTTCCTTTCAGGCTCTCCAGCACGGCTTCTTTCACTTCGACAGTTTTGATGTGGATGAATATGAGCATTACGAGGTAAGAACATCTCTCTGCAGGGCCCACTGAAAGGGTTAAAATGTAAAACCCGTCAACCCACCCCATAACCGGCTGGTAAAAATGCAGGGTGCGGGGGCCTCTTCCCTTCCCCGTAGCCCTACCTGTGGGGGCAGTAGCGACGGTGCTGAAGGGAGCCCCCTCGGGGGGGTCCTGCCATGGAAGTCAGACCCGGCATCCGTGATCGCCACCCGAGTGGGCTCTTTCCCTTGCTGCACCCGCTCCACAAGTTGGGTTATGGGGGGTCCGGCGCAGCCACAATAATGCAACCATCATCAAATCAGCCTGTGTGTGTGTGTGTGTGTGTGTGTGTGTGTGTGTGTGTGTGTGTGTGTGTGTGTGTGTGTGTGTGTGTGTGTGTGTGTGTGTGTGTGTATATACGTTTGTATAATCTTCAGTGAAATGTCCAGTTTACATTATTCTTAATAGTCTGTGCATTAGTAAGGGTTTTTTTTATTTTGCTGTTCATTTGGCAAAAAGGGATACATTTTCTTCATATTTCCGTGTCAGATTAACGAGAGCTGTGCTATTCAGCTAACCTTTCATTGCAAACCTAACGTAATGATTGAGGCATTGTCGGGCCTGAAACACTCTGGACGGAGGTGTCCGGCTGATACTCTGTCTGACACTGATATTCTGTCTGCAGAGGGTGGAGAATGGAGACTTTAACTGGATCGTCCCGGGGAAATTCCTGGCGTTCAGCGGCCCGCACCCGAAAAGCAAAATTGAAAATGGTAAGCAAGAGGAAGGGGTTAATCTGCCTACTTATCACACAGCAGATTCTACCCACACTAGGGTATTAACCACAGTGCTGGCAGTAACGCAGTTAAAAGTGCATTCCCATGACACACTGCAAATCTGTGATTTAAAGAAAATAGCGGTGCTGCTGCTGCTGGCATAAAAATATAATAAATGTATATTAAGTAAGCATTGACAGATTCTTTTAAACATATTGTCACTTAAAAACAGAAAGGGGGCCAAAACATGAAAACATCATCTATGTAACTGACTTTCTAATAAAGGGTTTTAATCAATTTGACTTATTTTGATTTGGGTGATTATTAATATTTTCTTATCCATCGGCTACTTATGTTTCCCTGTTTAATTAATGATGGCTTCATAATTACTGTACAAAGAAAGACCAGCAGGAAAAAAATCAACTTACCCGTAGATCTGGAACTGTCAGATCCCCCAAAAACAGATGAGATTGTAAAAGGTGTTTCTTTGCAGTGGAAACATTTAGGCCCATATTTACTAACATAGGCAAGAGGGGACACACCCGCTCAGCTCAAGAATAGTAAATGTGTGGGTGCACTAGGGGTAATGATGTGGAGAGGAAAAGAAGGGTTAACCAGAGCCAGATGGAGAGTCGGCCGAGGTAAATTGTCCCCGCTTTACATGCACTCACTTGTCTGTTTGTGGAGCTGCGGCTGTGGGACAAGGAGATGGTGATTGTCTGTATAAAGAACTCGTTATAGTCGTGTCAGTGACCATGGGTCAATAGTAGTCCCAAATTGATAATGAATAAACCCCAGTGAGGTTCTGAATGGGTAAAAACAACGTCAATAGGGTCCTATGGACTAATATAGATCAAATAAAAGTGACCTAAAATAAGATGTAGAGAGATCTCAGTGCTCGTCAGGCCGGCTGTACAGGTGTGATTGCTAAGTAATTGTGCTCTGGTCTCTATGCCAGATAACTGAAGATACCAGTGTATGTGTGAGCAAGGTACTAATGAGCCATCGTCTGAGTGACATGCTGCAGTTACACGAGGCTCTCACTATATGTACATCAAGTTATAGAATGTCACTAGTAACTTCCCACAGTAACCATATATCACCGGGATGGTAGCAGGATAAGCAGCAATACAAGAGAATGAGTTGAGATGAGTTCTGAGACCACATTTACTAAGCAGTTTTTGTCCATAATACACCGCCCAGCGCAGGAAGACACACAGCTCGTTGACTTGAATGGGAAATGCAGCGTCTTCTAATAATAAGCTGACTTATTTATTTATAAAAGCTTTTACCAGGAACACCGGCGTATTTCAACCATAGGCACTAAGCTGTGGCAGCCGCATCCTTACCTGCTGCCCCCTCCTCCTTCTGAACCGCGTCACATGCGCAGTGGACCTCACCAACGTGACATCACACAGCGTCACATTGCCGTGGTAACGCGATGTAATTACATTTGAAGCTTTGCCGTCGCATTGCCATGGCAACGAGAAGCCGTGGTGATGTCCGCGGCGCAATTTGATGCTGTGGTTCAACAGGCGAAGGAGGGCGGAAGGTAATGAGGTGGTTCAGCAGGAGAAGGAGGGCGGAAGGTAATGAGGTGGTTCAGCAGGAGAAGGAGGGCGGAAGGTAATGAGGTGGTTCAGCAGGAGAAGGAGGGCGGAAGGTAATGAGGTGGTTCAGCAGGAGAAGGAGGGCGGAAGGTAATGAGGTGGTTCAGCAGGAGAAGGAGGGCGGAAGGTAATGAGGTGGCCGCAACAGCTAACTGACTTCCCATCAGGCCCGATAGGCCCGAGAGCGTGCCAAAAGTATACGGAGCGGACATTTTTGCCACCCGGGCTTAATGAGTCCAATGGGAAATCGGCCACTGACCAGGAAGTAATACATTGAGAGATACCTCTCGTTTTCAAGTATGTCCTGGGCACAGAGTTATGACAGATACATGGTTACAAAAACACGTTTACATTAGGTGAAAAGGTTTATACATTATGTATAAAGACATTGCATGGACAGTTAAAGATAATATATCTTATAGGCGTATGTAATAGTTACAGACCAGATTAAGATGTGAGACAGCTTTAGTTTTGAAAGAACTTAGATTGGTGGCGGCTGTGAGAGTCTCTGGTAGATTGTTCCAGTTGTGAGATGCACGGTAAGAGAATGAGAAGCGGACAGATACTTTGTTGAACCTTGGGACCATGAACAGTCTTTTGGAGTCAGATCTCAGGGGATAAGTGCGGCATGTTGGAGGGGTGAGGAGGTGTTTCAGATAGACGGGTAGCTTTCCCAGAAAGTATTTGAAGGCAAGACAGGAGAGATGAACTTTGCACCTAGACTCGAGTGATGACCAATTTAGTTCTTTGAGCATTTCGCAGTGATGTGTGTTGTAGTTGCATTGGAGAACAAAATGGCATATTGAATTGTAGAGGGTATCTAGTTTGCTTAGGTGAGTTTGTGGTACCGTGCCATATACTAATAGAATTGAGTGAGTTTGAAAAACTGCCGATCAATGCCGAAAGTGTCTTATCGCCACGCGTCTCACGATTTTTTTTTCCGGGAAGAAAAAACAGTGATTTTTGCTCTTATCGCCGACTTTTTGCTGCTTACTGAATAGCAGTAGGCATTTTTGGCCAAAAAGCTGTCGATAAGTGGCTTATCGCTGTTTAGTGCATAGGCCCCTTAGACTGTTGAATCCCCAAACAGTGTTTAATCTTCACTCGATATTTAGTTATTTGTTTCAGGTCTGGTTTCATTTATTTAACTTAACTGACTCTTTCGTGACATCTTTTTGCATTCTCGTCTTCATATGTATGTATATGTATGTATGTATGTATGCATGCATGTATATACAGTCATGTGAAAAAGAAAGTACACCCTCTTTGAATTCGATGGTTTTACATATGAGGACATAATAACAATCATCTGTTCCTTAGCAGGTCTTAAAATTAGGTAAATACAACCTCAGATGAACAACAACACATGGCATATTACACCGTGTCATGATTTATTTAACAAAAATAAAGCCAAAATGGAGAAGCCATGTGTGAAAAACTAAGACCACCCTTACTGCTTCTATAGAAATTAAGCTGCTAAGTAGCAGACAGGTGCTGCTAATCAAATGCCCTTGATTAATTGATCATCAGCAAGTGTGACCACCTCTATAAAAGCCGAAGTTTTAGCAGTTTGCTGGTCTGGAGCATTCAGGTGTGTTAACACAATGCCAAGGAGGAAAGACATCAGCAATGATCTTAGAGAAGCAATTGTTGCTGCTCATCAATCTGGGAAGGGTTATAAGGCCATTTCCAAACAATTTATTTTTGTTAAATAAATCATGACACGGTGTAATATGTCATGTGTTGTTGTTCAGCTGAGGTTGTATTTACCTAATTTTAAGACCTGCTAAGGAACAGATGATTGTGATCATGTCCTGATATGTAAAACCATCGATTTCAAAGAGGGTGTACTTTCTTTTTCACATGGCTGTATGTATGTAGTGCCATCCATGTACACAGCACATCACAGCAGTAATACACGGGACATCATGATATAACACATAATAGGAATCAGTGCCTCTTACATAAAACATTAGGAAAAAGTGTCCCTGCCCCGAAGAGCTTACAATCTAAGTAATAGGTACTGTAATAACGGTAACTCTGATATGTTGCAGTTTATTTTCATCCAGACTTCCTGTTGATTTGGATTGATAATTTGTCCATATGTCCCCCCATTTCGTCTGTCTGCTTTGCAAACCATTTTTTAATAATAATAATAAAAAAGGTATAAAAAGAAAGTCTTGCCCTCCTCTGCTGGGCGGCAGATCCAGCCCGAATGTTTTATTCACGCTTATCCCTGTGTCTTCTCGCCCTCTCTCTGAAGGTTACCCCCTCCACGCGCCTGAAGCGTATTTCCCCTATTTCAGAAAACACAACGTCACGACGGTCGTCCGACTCAACAAGAAGATTTATGACGCAAAGCGCTTCACGGACGCGGGTTTCCATCACCACGACATGTTCTTTGTGGACGGGAGCACGCCCAGCGATGTCATCCTGCGCAGGTTCCTGAGCCTGTGTGAGGGCACGGAGGGAGCTATCGCCGTGCACTGCAAAGGTAGGGCTGACAATGAGTGTGCACTCAGCTTACATACGAGAGGAGAGGCTGTATAGATAACAAGGCTGCACTCACTATACCTCTCCTTTCCACCTCTCCTACTCTCACTCATTTAACACCGTTACTACCTCCCCTGTATATCTCCCTCACACTCAATATATCACCCAGCGCCTTCTCCCCCTCACTGCCCCACCTGTATATCTCCCTCACACTCAATATATCACCCAGCGCCTTCTCCCCTCACTGCCCCCCACCTGTATATCTATCACACTCAGTATAACACCCAGCACCTTCTCCCCCTCACTGCCCCCACCTGTATCTAACTCACACTCAGTATAACACCCAGCTACTTCTCCCCCTCACTGCCCCCCCTGTATATCTCTCACACTCAGTATAACACCCAGCACCTTCTCCCCCTCACTGCCCCCCACCTGTATATCCCTCACACTCAGTATAACACCCAGCACCTTCTCCCCCTCACAGCCCCCCACCTGTATATCTCACTCACACTCAGTATAACACCCAGCGCCTCCTCCCCCTCACTGCCCCCCTCCTGTATATCTCACTCACACTCAGTATAACACCCAGCGCCTCCTCCCCCTCACTGCCCCACCTGTATATCTCTCACACTCAGTATAACACCCAGCACCTTCTCCCCCTCACTGCCCCCCACCTGTATATCTCTCACACTCAGTATAACACCCAGCGCCTCCTCCCCCTCACTGCCCCCCACCTGTATATCTCACTCACACTCAGTATAACACCCAGCGCCTCCTCCCCCTCACTGCCCCCACCTGTATATCTCTCACACTCAGTATAACACCCAGCACCTTCTCCCCCTCACTGCCCCCCCACCTGTATATCCCTCACACTCAGTATAACACCCAGCACCTTCTCCCCTCACTGCCCCCATCTGTATATCTCACTCACACTCAGTATAACACCCAGCGCCTTCTCCCCTCACTGCCCCCCCCACTTGTATATCTCTCTCACTCAGTATAACACCCAGCACCTTCTCCCCCTCACTGCCCCCACTCCTGTATATCTCTCACACTCAGTATAACACCCAGCGCCTTCTCCCCTCACTGCCCCCCCCACTTGTATATCTCTCTCACTCAGTATAACACCCAGCACCTTCTCCCCCTCACTGCCCCCCACCTGTATATCTCTCACACTCAGTATAACACCCAGCACCTTCTCCCCCTCACTGCCCCCCACCTGTATATCTCTCACAATCAGTATAACACCCAGCGCCTTCTCCCCCTCACTGCCCCCCACCTGTATATCCATCACACTCAGTATAACACCCAGCGCCTTCTCCCCCTCACTGCCCCCACCTGTATATCTCTCACACTCAGTATAACACCCAGCAACTTCTCCCTCTCACTGCCCCACCTGTATATCTCTCTCACACTCAGTATAACACCCAGCACCTTCTCCCCCTCACTGCCCCCCACCTGTATATCTCTCACACTCAGTATAACACCTTCTCCCCCTCACTGCCCCACCTGTATATCTCTCACACTCAGTATAACACCCAGCACCTTCTCCCCCTCACTGCCCCCCACTTGTATATCTCTCACACTCAGTATAACACCCAGCACCTTCTCCCCCTCACTGCCCCCCACCTGTATATCTCTCACACTCAGTATAACACCTTCTCCCCCTCACTGCCCCACCTGTATATCTCTCACACTCAGTATAACACCCAGCACCTTCTCCCCCTCACTGCCCCCACCTGTATATCTCTCACACTCAGTATAACACCCAGCAACTTCTCCCTCTCACTGCCCCACCTGTATATCTCTCTCACACTCAGTATAACACCCAGCACCTTCTCCCCCTCACTGCCCCCCACCTGTATATCTCTCACACTCAGTATAACACCTTCTCCCCCTCACTGCCCCACCTGTATATCTCTCTCACACTCAGTATAACACCCAGCACCTTCTCCCTCACACTGCCCCACCTGTATATCTCTCTCACACTCAGTATAACACCTTCTCCCCCTCACTGCCCCACCTGTATATCTCTCTCACACTCAGTATAACACCTTCTCCCCCTCACTGCCCCACCTGTATATCTCTCTCACACTCAGTATAACACCTTCTCCCCCTCACTGCCCCACCTGTATATCTCTCTCACACTCAGTATAACACCTTCTCCCCCTCACTGCCCCACCTGTATATCTCTCTCACACTCAGTATAACACCCAGCACCTTCTCCCTCTCACTGCCCCCCCTCCTGTATATCTCTCACACTCAGTATAACACCCAGCGCCTTCTCCCCCTCACTGCCCCCCACCTGTATATCCATCACACTCAGTATAACACCCAGCGCCTTCTCCCCCTCACTGCCCCCACCTGTATATCTCTCACACTCAGTATAACACCCAGCAACTTCTCCCTCTCACTGCCCCCCACCTGTATATCTCTCACACTCAGTATAACACCCAGCACCTTCTCCCCCTCACTGCCCCCCACCTGTATATCTCTCTCACACTCAGTATAACACCCAGCACCTTCTCCCCCTCACTGCCCCCCACCTGTATATCTCTCACACTCAGTATAACACCTTCTCCCCCTCACTGCCCCACCTGTATATCTCTCACACTCAGTATAACACCCAGCACCTTCTCCCCCTCACTGCCCCCCACTTGTATATCTCTCACACTCAGTATAACACCCAGCACCTTCTCCCTCACACTGCCCCACCTGTATATCTCTCTCACACTCAGTATAACACCCAGCACCTTCTCCCTCTCACTGCCCCCCCACCTGTATATCTCTCACACTCAGTATAACACCCAGCGCCTTCTCCCCCTCACTGCCCCTCTCCTGTATATCTCTCACACTCAGTATAACACCCAGCACCTTCTCCCCCTCACTGCCCCCCCACCTGTATCTCACTCACACTCAGTATAACACCCAGCGCCTTCTCCCCCTCACTGCCCCCCACCTGTATATCTCCCTCACACTCAGCATAACACCCAGCACCTTCTCCCCCTCACTGCTCCCCCTGTATATCTCTCAAACTCCGTATAACACGCAGCACCTTCTCCCCTCACTGGCCTCACCTGTATATCTCTCCACCCTCAACTGTATATCTCCCTCCCCTCACTGCCCTCACCTGTATATCTCTCCCCCTCACTGCCCTCACCTGTATATCTCTCCCCCTCACTGCCCTCACCTGTATATCTCTCCCCCTCACTGCCCTCACCTGTATATCTCTCCCCCTCACTGCCCTCACCTGTATATCTCTCCCCATCACTGCCCTCACCTGTATATCTCTCCCCCTCACTGCCCTCACCTGTATATCTCTCCCCCTCACTGCCCTCACCTGTATATCTCTCCCCATCACTGCCCTCACCTGTATATCTCTCCCCCTCACTGCCCTCACCTGTATATCTCTCCCCCTTACTGCCCTCACCTGTATATCTCTCCCCCTCACTGCCCTCACCTGTATATCTCTCCCCCTCACTGCCCTCATCTGTATATCTCTCCCCCTTACTGCCCTCACCTGTATATCTCCCCCCCTCACTGCCCTCACCTGTATATCTCTCCCCCCTCACTGCCCTCACCTGTATATCTCTCCCCCTCACTGCCCCCCTTTATATCTCCCCCCCCTTAAAAATCTAAGATGCACGCACCTACCGTCAAGGCCAGTCTCTGCCACCCACCATAAAGGCCAAGCACTGCCACCCACTGCACTTTCTCCTAAAGGCTTAGGGGCCTATGCACAGTGCCGTCTTAACGCATGGGCACGCTGGGCAGTTACCCGGAGGCCCCACGAGCACAGGGGCCCCACGCTAATCTATGCACAGACCAGAATTTAACACTAATTTTCCGATCACCCGCCTCCACGTCCAAATCTCCCGCTAACTCGGTAGAAGGAGAAAAATGGCGCCTTGTAGCGGAGAGTTGGCAGGGCCCTGTGAGGGGTTGTGTAGGTAGGGCCCTGTGAGTGGTTGTGTAGGCCGGGCCCTGTGAGTGGTTGTGTAGGTAGGGCCCTGTGAGTGGTTGTGTAGGTAGGGCCCTATGAGTGGTTGTGTAGGTAGGGCCCTGTGAGTGGTTGTGTAGGCCGGGCCCTGTGAGTGGTTGTGTAGGCCGGGCCCTGTGAGTGGTTGTGTAGGTAGGGCCCTGTGAGTGGTTGTGTAGGTAGGGCCCTGTGAGTGGTTGTGTAGGCCGGGCCCTGTGCACTGCTTTGCCCGGGGGCCTATAATGCTGTTAAGACGGCCCTTCCTATGCAGTGAAGGTTGATAAAAAATATCGCCAGGGCATTTAAATTGCCGTTTTTTGGAGCGTTGCTATCACGATATTCAGCAAGCTTTCATTACCATTCATAGCAAAATTCCCAAACGAGCAAATTGCTGCCACCGATAGGATCGACCCTGTGAAAAGGCCTAACCCGGCGATTCATTTCTGCCTCTCCCAGCGAGAATCTCGTACGAAAATTATGTTTTTTAATATACATGTTATTCCTTATGTAGAGGTGCAGGGGGTCTCCGGAGTAGAACCGCGTTGGTTTGAGGTCCGGGGACACCCTGCTTCCCGAGACACAGGCCCCTTTATGGGGTGCCAGTAACTCCTATGCTTTGGATTCCCGCGTCACGTGATCGAGACATTTCCTTGCATAGGAGATACCGGCACCTCATAACGGGGCCTGTATCTCTGGAAGCAGGGGGTCCCCGGACATAAAACCAACGGGGATCTACTCCGGAGACCCCCTGCACCTCTACACTAGGAATTACATGTATATTAAAAAACATTTACTAAGCATCAATACACCCCCCCCGTGCCCCCACCCCATAATGTAAAACCATTATTTATTTTTTAACATAGAGTGTTAATACCCAAGGCCTACGGTAATCCCCGGTGATCCTGATGGGTGTCCACAAGCCCCACAGTGCACCAGAGGGGGGTGCCCACAAGGTCTGGGGGGCCCCGAATAGGCCCCGCTAGGTGCCATGGTCCTCCAGGTGGGCCCTGCGGGTCACGGTGGGCCACAATGGGGTCCACAGGTGGGCCCGTGAGTGTCTGGGGGTCCCTGGGTCAACCCCACAGGTGTCTGGGGCCCTCGGGTGATCCCTGCGGGCCCCCACAGCTGCGGGGCCCCCGGTTCTTCCCCGCAGGTGTCCCAAGTGGGTCTGCAGGTGGTACCCGTGGGCATCCGGGGTCCTCAGGTGGTCTCCATAGGTCCCCGCAGACCTAAGGTACCAACCCTGTATTTAAAAAGTTAAAACATGGGCCTACATTTCAATCAATCCCCCCCCCCCTCCCGCCCAAACACATACAGTAATGGGCAAAATAACTATTATTTTTCTGAAGCCAGGGTCACGTTGGTATGAATGGCTCCCGATAGCATTAACACAGTTCCCTTTTAAATCACTCCAAGTCCTGTAATATTTCCTCCACTTTATTGGGAAAAGGTAGCAGGGTACAGATACTTGTGAATGGTGTGTAGTGGTGATTGTTAGTTAGGAACCGGTAAAAAGAGATGGCCTAACCAAGGGGGATAAACAGAGAAGGGGTTCTTTACTCACTGTCTCGAGGGTGGAAAAGGAAGTGAGGTGCAGTGTGGGTAAAGGAATAGTCTAGGGGCAGACCATGTCTGAACAAACAGGAGGGGGGGCAGACTAGCCCATTCTGGTGAGGATCTCAGAAACTGCTGTAGCAGCTCACTGATGTCATGCTCGCAGGCAAGGGATGCAACATTGTTGCAAGCCACACAGGCACAGTATGTGTCTGCAGACTCCATGCAGCTGGGAATAAAATCTGACAGGCAGAAACTGCAAAGGAGAGAGGGGGGTGAGTCAGAAATGTGGCTCTTGTTCCATAACATTCCCCGTCTGGTATCTGTAGATACCACTATATAACAAGCTATGTGGAACATATGTGCAATACATACAACATAACGATATACTGCAAAGGTCCATATTTCCATAGCAACGTGATACCGGCCGGTACCACTGGCATCAAAGTCCTTTGGCCAGGCTTTCCAGTAAGGGAAGCCAGGTGGGTGCGCAGCTCTTGGTTAGCTTGACGCACCACAATGTCTTTGTATAAAAGTCTCTGGCACTGTTTCCTTTTAGTCTTGTAAGAGAACAGTCCTTTTGTCTCTGTAGTTTCACCCACAGAGTGTATCCCCTTGTAGGTATACCAGCCGTAGCAGCCTGTTGCTCTATCACCTGGCGTTTGGCAGAAGGAGAGGGCTTTTGGCTCCTTGTGGGAGCGGATTACTGTCCCCGGAAAACTGGTTGTCGAATGTAATCCAATAAAGGGGGCGTCGTTTAGAGAGACTCCCTGAAGCTGAGCGCTGGGGTTGAACATTACAAGGATTTGATCGGGTTCCTGAGGGTGGTAGGCCCCAGGTGATTGGAGGTACCGACATTCTTCGCCTTCCTCCATTAGAGGTGCTGGCTTTGCGTGGCCGGTAAAGAATATCTTCTGGATGAAGACCACAAAGTTGTTTTTGGTCTCTGGTTCCCTTTGTAGGCCGCAGAGGTGCGAGGTGAACCTAGAGATGGCATGTTCTCCATTGTTTGGGAAGCGCCTCCTTGGTGAACGGAATGGTAGCGGAGTCACCCGACTGCTTAGTCCGTCTTTAGAGAGCTCCTTGGCTGTTAACTTCGGGAATCCTCTATCTTCCCTTGATGGTGTTTGCTTGTCATCGTTCCTTGTTGTCTGGAACGCTATGCACCGTAGTTCATCGGTACATTTCTCTTGCACGAGAACATCTCCGCGTAGTTTGGTGAAACGCTTTTGTGTTTCTTTGTTGACTGCCATCGGGAGGTTGTTTTCTCCCTGGACATGACGAAGAACAGTCTCTTTTGTCCTTGTAAATCCTTTTGGGAAATGTCTCTGCAACTGTCCCCTCTTACGTGTTTGAACGAACAGTCTTTTTGACACTGTGGCTTCGCCTGTGGGGCGCAATCTTTTGCGGCTATGCCAGCCGTGGCAATTGGTTGCTCTGTTGCTTGATACTCTGTGGAGAGGAACAACTGTACGTCTTAATTGTGCCCTTGCTCGCGGGAGTATTGTCTGATTGTTTGTTGTTTTTAGGACGATCCCTTTGTCGGTCACCTTTGGGAGGTTACTTTCTTCCTTCGGTGGAGTCGACTCATCATCCTTGGCTGTCTGGACTGCTGAGCATCCTAAGCCATTGTCGCATCCCATCGGCGTGAGGATGTCTTTGTTGGTCTCAGGGGTGTGACCTTGTCTTTTCTCTTCACTTGGCCCTTCGGTCACTTGGAGATGACCAAGACATGATTCAGAGAGAGATGTGTCCACATTCTGTCACCTCCGTTCTGCGGGCATCAACGTAGTCTTGCCCGTGCTCTTTGTTAGTGCACGAGTTGCGCACTATCACCCATCCTAGGTCGAGTCTTTGGGCGTATGGCGCGTTGTGGGGTCCGTTATGCTGTTTACGGACTTTATGTACCCTCATGATGTCCCTACCGAGCAGCAGCAGGATCTTGGCGTCTTGTTCCACCGGCCGGATGTGGTTGGCTATTCCTTTGAGGTGGGGGTAATGGAGTGCCACGTCTGGTGTGGGTATCTCGTCCTGTTTGTGGCCACGTGGTTGCACTCGATGAGTGTGGGAAGGGGTATGTTCACTTTGCCGTCTATTGAGCATATGGTGTAGCCATTCACTCTTCTCCCTGTGGTCTCCATTTGCCCTGCGCACGTTCTGAGAGTGTAAGGAGAAGCACCATCTTGTATGTTAAACATGTCGAAGAACTCTGACCTGACCAGTGATCGGTTGCTCTGGTCGTCGAGGATTGCGTACATCCGAATAGCCTTCTCAAGTTGTCCCTGGGGGTGCACTGCGACAAGGCATATTTTGGAGCAGGACATTTTGTCACCTTCTTTTCCGCAAACTTCAGTGCGCTGAGATGTGACGGATGTTGACTCTCCCTCACACTCAGCATAACACCCAGCACCTTCTCCCCCTCACTGCTCCCCCTGTATATCTCTCAAACTCCGTATAACACGCAGCACCTTCTCCCCTCACTGGCCTCACCTGTATATCTCTCCACCCTCAACTGTATATCTCCCTCCCCTCACTGCCCTCACCTGTATATCTCTCCCCCTCACTGCCCTCACCTGTATATCTCTCCCCCTCACTGCCCTCACCTGTATATCTCTCCCCCTCACTGCCCTCACCTGTATATCTCTCCCCCTCACTGCCCTCACCTGTATATCTCTCCCCATCACTGCCCTCACCTGTATATCTCTCCCCCTCACTGCCCTCACCTGTATATCTCTCCCCCTCACTGCCCTCACCTGTATATCTCTCCCCATCACTGCCCTCACCTGTATATCTCTCCCCCTCACTGCCCTCACCTGTATATCTCTCCCCCTTACTGCCCTCACCTGTATATCTCTCCCCCTCACTGCCCTCACCTGTATATCTCTCCCCCTCACTGCCCTCATCTGTATATCTCTCCCCCTTACTGCCCTCACCTGTATATCTCCCCCCCTCACTGCCCTCACCTGTATATCTCTCCCCCCTCACTGCCCTCACCTGTATATCTCTCCCCCTCACTGCCCCCCTTTATATCTCCCCCCCCTTAAAAATCTAAGATGCACGCACCTACCGTCAAGGCCAGTCTCTGCCACCCACCATAAAGGCCAAGCACTGCCACCCACTGCACTTTCTCCTAAAGGCTTAGGGGCCTATGCACAGTGCCGTCTTAACGCATGGGCACGCTGGGCAGTTACCCGGGGGCCCCACGAGCACAGGGGCCCCACGCTAATCTATGCACAGACCAGAATTTAACACTAATTTTCCGATCACCCGCCTCCACGTCCAAATCTCCCGCTAACTCGGTAGAAGGAGAAAAATGGCGCCTTGTAGCGGAGAGTTGGCAGGGCCCTGTGAGGGGTTGTGTAGGTAGGGCCCTGTGAGTGGTTGTGTAGGCCGGGCCCTGTGAGTGGTTGTGTAGGTAGGGCCCTGTGAGTGGTTGTGTAGGTAGGGCCCTATGAGTGGTTGTGTAGGTAGGGCCCTGTGAGTGGTTGTGTAGGCCGGGCCCTGTGAGTGGTTGTGTAGGCCGGGCCCTGTGAGTGGTTGTGTAGGTAGGGCCCTGTGAGTGGTTGTGTAGGTAGGGCCCTGTGAGTGGTTGTGTAGGCCTGGCCCTGTGCACTGCTTTGCCCGGGGGCCTATAATGCTGTTAAGACGGCCCTTCCTATGCAGTGAAGGTTGATAAAAAATATCGCCAGGGCATTTAAATTGCCGTTTTTTGGAGCGTTGCTATCACGATATTCAGCAAGCTTTCATTACCATTCATAGCAAAATTCCCAAACGAGCAAATTGCTGCCACCGATAGGATCGACCCTGTGAAAAGGCCTAACCCGGCGATTCATTTCTGCCTCTCCCAGCGAGAATCTCGTACGAAAATTATGTTTTTTAATATACATGTTATTCCTTATGTAGAGGTGCAGGGGGTCTCCGGAGTAGAACCGCGTTGGTTTGAGGTCCGGGGACACCCTGCTTCCCGAGACACAGGCCCCTTTATGGGGTGCCAGTAACTCCTATGCTTTGGATTCCCGCGTCACGTGATCGAGACATTTCCTTGCATAGGAGATACCGGCACCTCATAACGGGGCCTGTATCTCTGGAAGCAGGGGGTCCCCGGACATAAAACCAACGGGGATCTACTCCGGAGACCCCCTGCACCTCTACACTAGGAATTACATGTATATTAAAAAACATTTACTAAGCATCAATACACCCCCCCCGTGCCCCCACCCCATAATGTAAAACCATTATTTATTTTTTAACATAGAGTGTTAATACCCAAGGCCTACGGTAATCCCCGGTGATCCTGATGGGTGTCCACAAGCCCCACAGTGCACCAGAGGGGGGTGCCCACAAGGTCTGGGGGGCCCCGAATAGGCCCCGCTAGGTGCCATGGTCCTCCAGGTGGGCCCTGCGGGTCACGGTGGGCCACAATGGGGTCCACAGGTGGGCCCGTGAGTGTCTGGGGGTCCCTGGGTCAACCCCACAGGTGTCTGGGGCCCTCGGGTGATCCCTGCGGGCCCCCACAGCTGCGGGGCCCCCGGTTCTTCCCCGCAGGTGTCCCAAGTGGGTCTGCAGGTGGTACCCGTGGGCATCCGGGGTCCTCAGGTGGTCTCCATAGGTCCCCGCAGACCTAAGGTACCAACCCTGTATTTAAAAAGTTAAAACATGGGCCTACATTTCAATCAATCCCCCCCCCCCTCCCGCCCAAACACATACAGTAATGGGCAAAATAACTATTATTTTTCTGAAGCCAGGGTCACGTTGGTATGAATGGCTCCCGATAGCATTAACACAGTTCCCTTTTAAATCACTCCAAGTCCTGTAATATTTCCTCCACTTTATTGGGAAAAGGTAGCAGGGTACAGATACTTGTGAATGGTGTGTAGTGGTGATTGTTAGTTAGGAACCGGTAAAAAGAGATGGCCTAACCAAGGGGGATAAACAGAGAAGGGGTTCTTTACTCACTGTCTCGAGGGTGGAAAAGGAAGTGAGGTGCAGTGTGGGTAAAGGAATAGTCTAGGGGCAGACCATGTCTGAACAAACAGGAGGGGGGGCAGACTAGCCCATTCTGGTGAGGATCTCAGAAACTGCTGTAGCAGCTCACTGATGTCATGCTCGCAGGCAAGGGATGCAACATTGTTGCAAGCCACACAGGCACAGTATGTGTCTGCAGACTCCATGCAGCTGGGAATAAAATCTGACAGGCAGAAACTGCAAAGGAGAGAGGGGGGTGAGTCAGAAATGTGGCTCTTGTTCCATAACATTCCCCGTCTGGTATCTGTAGATACCACTATATAACAAGCTATGTGGAACATATGTGCAATACATACAACATAACGATATACTGCAAAGGTCCATATTTCCATAGCAACGTGATACCGGCCGGTACCACTGGCATCAAAGTCCTTTGGCCAGGCTTTCCAGTAAGGGAAGCCAGGTGGGTGCGCAGCTCTTGGTTAGCTTGACGCACCACAATGTCTTTGTATAAAAGTCTCTGGCACTGTTTCCTTTTAGTCTTGTAAGAGAACAGTCCTTTTGTCTCTGTAGTTTCACCCACAGAGTGTATCCCCTTGTAGGTATACCAGCCGTAGCAGCCTGTTGCTCTATCACCTGGCGTTTGGCAGAAGGAGAGGGCTTTTGGCTCCTTGTGGGAGCGGATTACTGTCCCCGGAAAACTGGTTGTCGAATGTAATCCAATAAAGGGGGCGTCGTTTAGAGAGACTCCCTGAAGCTGAGCGCTGGGGTTGAACATTACAAGGATTTGATCGGGTTCCTGAGGGTGGTAGGCCCCAGGTGATTGGAGGTACCGACATTCTTCGCCTTCCTCCATTAGAGGTGCTGGCTTTGCGTGGCCGGTAAAGAATATCTTCTGGATGAAGACCACAAAGTTGTTTTTGGTCTCTGGTTCCCTTTGTAGGCCGCAGAGGTGCGAGGTGAACCTAGAGATGGCATGTTCTCCATTGTTTGGGAAGCGCCTCCTTGGTGAACGGAATGGTAGCGGAGTCACCCGACTGCTTAGTCCGTCTTTAGAGAGCTCCTTGGCTGTTAACTTCGGGAATCCTCTATCTTCCCTTGATGGTGTTTGCTTGTCATCGTTCCTTGTTGTCTGGAACGCTATGCACCGTAGTTCATCGGTACATTTCTCTTGCACGAGAACATCTCCGCGTAGTTTGGTGAAACGCTTTTGTGTTTCTTTGTTGACTGCCATCGGGAGGTTGTTTTCTCCCTGGACATGACGAAGAACAGTCTCTTTTGTCCTTGTAAATCCTTTTGGGAAATGTCTCTGCAACTGTCCCCTCTTACGTGTTTGAACGAACAGTCTTTTTGACACTGTGGCTTCGCCTGTGGGGCGCAATCTTTTGCGGCTATGCCAGCCGTGGCAATTGGTTGCTCTGTTGCTTGATACTCTGTGGAGAGGAACAACTGTACGTCTTAATTGTGCCCTTGCTCGCGGGAGTATTGTCTGATTGTTTGTTGTTTTTAGGACGATCCCTTTGTCGGTCACCTTTGGGAGGTTACTTTCTTCCTTCGGTGGAGTCGACTCATCATCCTTGGCTGTCTGGACTGCTGAGCATCCTAAGCCATTGTCGCATCCCATCGGCGTGAGGATGTCTTTGTTGGTCTCAGGGGTGTGACCTTGTCTTTTCTCTTCACTTGGCCCTTCGGTCACTTGGAGATGACCAAGACATGATTCAGAGAGAGATGTGTCCACATTCTGTCACCTCCGTTCTGCGGGCATCAACGTAGTCTTGCCCGTGCTCTTTGTTAGTGCACGAGTTGCGCACTATCACCCATCCTAGGTCGAGTCTTTGGGCGTATGGCGCGTTGTGGGGTCCGTTATGCTGTTTACGGACTTTATGTACCCTCATGATGTCCCTACCGAGCAGCAGCAGGATCTTGGCGTCTTGTTCCACCGGCCGGATGTGGTTGGCTATTCCTTTGAGGTGGGGGTAATGGAGTGCCACGTCTGGTGTGGGTATCTCGTCCTGTTTGTGGCCACGTGGTTGCACTCGATGAGTGTGGGAAGGGGTATGTTCACTTTGCCGTCTATTGAGCATATGGTGTAGCCATTCACTCTTCTCCCTGTGGTCTCCATTTGCCCTGCGCACGTTCTGAGAGTGTAAGGAGAAGCACCATCTTGTATGTTAAACATGTCGAAGAACTCTGACCTGACCAGTGATCGGTTGCTCTGGTCGTCGAGGATTGCGTACATCCGAATAGCCTTCTCAAGTTGTCCCTGGGGGTGCACTGCGACAAGGCATATTTTGGAGCAGGACATTTTGTCACCTTCTTTTCCGCAAACTTCAGTGCGCTGAGATGTGACGGATGTTGACTCTCCTTCTTCTTTCTCCCCGCCATGCTCCGCTATGGAGGATGGGTTCTTGAGTTGGTGGAGTGTCATCGCCTCTGGGGGTAACGCTGTCACGTGCTTGTCACTCTCGCACACTGTGCATTTGATCTCTTCCTTACAGTCCCTGGCTAGGTGAGTCGTGGAACCGCAGCACTTGAAGCAAACTCCGAATTCTCCAAGTAACCTCTTGCGTTCCTCTTGGGACTTCATCCTGAACCCAAAGCACTTGTTGAGTGGGTGTGGCTTCTTGTGTATTGGACATTCCCTGGTTGGGTCCCTTGGTTCCTTGTCTCCGGTGACCGACTGATCGGGAGTAGTTTGGGTCATGGGAGGCACGTCCGTCCTGCGGGCCGAGACGGGTGTTTGGGGGTTACCATATCTCGTCGCTGGTCTCTCGTTCTTCAGGCTGCTCGCACTGTATGTGGTTTGCGCACCTAAGATGAAACTGGGATCGTTCCTTGTCCTTGCCGCTTCGCGGATGAAGCTCACGAAGAATGAGAATGGGGGGAAGACAACCTGCTTCTCCCTTTTGTATTTGGAACCTTGTGAAAGCCACCTTTCTTGGAAGTTGAAGGGTAGCTTCTCCAGGATGGGTCTCACTCCACAAGCTGAATCTAGGGCGTTGAGACCTATTAAGGAGTGGTCTTTCCTTGCGAACTCCAGTTCTTGCAGCAGGTCTCCAAGATCTCGTAACTTGGAGTAGTCTTTATTCGTGATCTTGGGGAAGCTCTCGATTCTTTTGAAGAGTGAATCCTCGACTGCTTCGGGGCTGCCGTAGGACTCTTCTAGCCTTTCCCACACTAGGTCAAGACCTACTTGGGGTTGATGCGCGTTTGCCGTCCGAAGTCTCTGCGCTTGCTCCCTGGATACGTTCCCCAGGAACTTGACTAACAGGTTGAGCTCTTCCCTTGCTGAGAAGTCCAAGCTGTCGATTGCGTCTTTGAACGTGAACTTCCACGTCCGGTAGTTCTCAGGGCGGTCGTCGAAGCTGATGAGTCCTGCGTGCACCAAGTCGTGCCGGATCATGTACTTGGCTATGTCTGTCAGACCTGAGACATCGGCGCGTTTGTCCCGTTCTGAAGTAGTTGCTGGGAGGGTCCGTGCGGTCGCCTCTTCCTTGGCATGGACGCGTGATGACTGCTGGCCAGTGTGAGGGGCTGTTTTCTCCCGCGTGGGTGTACCTGGGTTGCGAGCCTGTTGTGGTGCATCCGTGTGCGCTCTGGCGTGTGGATCACTGTTGCGGCTGTGGCTATCCCAGGCAGCATGTGCCATTGATGGAGCAGCGTCTTCTCCTCGTGGTCCTAGCGAGTCTCCGGTATCTGTGGAGTCGCTCCATCCGTGTTGAGATGGTGCGCTGGTGTTCACGCTGAAGAGGCTCCTGACGTAGTCTTCAGTGCGTTGGACTGGATCCTCTGAGGCAATCCGTCTGTAGGGTTGCTACCCGCCATACTGTTGCGCGGCTGCCTCTAGGACTTCAGCTTGGGCTATGGCGGCGGCGGCTTCCTTCTTTTGATTAAGTGCCTCTAGATCCGCGTCCAATTCGGCCTTTTTACGCGCCGCGGCAGCGGCGGCATTTGCAGCGGCGGCGGTAGCAGTGGCGGCGGCATTGGCGGCGGTGGCATTAGCAGCGGCATTGGCAGCGGCGGCCGTGGCAGCGGCGGCGGCGTTCTGCTCCTCTTCTATGCGCGCTCTTTCTGTCCTTACGGCTGCCTCTCTGCGACTATATTCAGCCCTGGCGCGTGCGGCCTCTGCGGCGGCTCGCGCCCTGGTAGCGTTTGTGCTTGCGCTGGACGCGTTAGACTGCGCTGATCTTGCTGACCTTGATGAGTGCCTGGATGTGCTTGAGCGCTGCGATGCGGTCTCCAGGAGGAGCTCTTTTCTCTCGCTTTGGGCGTCTGAGATGGCGGTCTGCACGACGCCATCGCGCTCCAGGTCAATCACCTTTTGCAGATCGCGTTCCCGCATGCTGTCTTCTGTGTTTGTTCTTGTCAGATAGGTGAAATATGCCTGTGACAGCGTTACGTAACGTCTATGGCTTGACTTAATCTGAGTAATAGCTTGCTTAATCTGGGTTTCTTGATCGCTAGCACTTGCGACATTACTTATCTCACGATCAGTGTCCTCCCAGGCCTTCTCTAATTTAGCGCGGTGCACTTCAACGTCAGTTTCGTATTTTTCGCGGGCCTTTTGTGTCAGTGCGACTGCCCGTTTGGGCCTTGCGCCTGCCTGCGCCTGTTGCAGATGCGCAGCGGTCTCTGTGTCTGAGAGATCGCTTTCCTGCGTGATGTCTGGTGAGGCTCTGAGTTCTGCCATGCTGTAGGTGTGTGTAGGCCTTTGCCAGTGCGTGTGGCGTGCGGTCTTTTACCTTGTCAGCGAAGGGCGTCTGTCTCAGATGGTGCCGAGTGGTGTCCTGCAGCGTGCAGCGTTGGGGTAGCTGTACTTACAGGTGTCCGTAGGCTCCTCACTGTGGGGCTGAGCAGCGGGTGGACTCAGACAGAGAAAAAGGCAGTTAGTAATTGTGAGAGAAGCACTGTTTGTTGCAAGGCTGCTGTGCAGTTTGAGCTACTGGTTGTCTGTGAAAGCTGCAGACTGTTTGCAGTTTTAGCTACTTGGTGCTTCCTTTGTGTAGTATTAGCAAAGTAAGGCTGCTCACTGTCTTTGCATAAAGCTGTGGTTGTTTGCTGTGTAGAGGCTGGTGGCTCTGTGTAGCAACGTGCTTGTGCAATGTGGTGAGAGACTGCTGTTTATTTGCTATGTAAGCTGCTTGCTTGTTTCTTTAGCATAAAGGCTGTGGGTAGCAGCTCCTCTGTGTGTATTTCCCAAGGCACACGGTCCTCTTTTTACTTTTCTGAAGCCAGGGTCAAGTTGGTATGAATGGCTCCCGATAGCATTAACACAGTTCCCTTTTAAATCACTCCAAGTCCTGTAATATTTCCTCCACTTTATTGGGAAAAGGCAGCAGGATACAGATACTTGTGAATGGTGTGTAGTGGTGATTGTTAGTTAGGAACCGATAAAAAGAGATGGCCTCACCAAGGGGGATAAACAGAGAAGGGGTTCTTTACTCACTGTCTCGAGGGTGGAAAAGGAAGTGAGGTGCAGTGTGGGTAAAGGAATAGTCTAGGGGCAGACCATGTCTGAACAAACAGGAGGGGGGGCAGACTAGCCCATTCTGGTGAGGATCTCAGAAACTGCAGTAGCAGCTCACTGATTCCATGCTCGCAGGCAAGGGATGCAACATTGTTGCACGTTACACAGGCACAGTATGTGTCTGCAGACTCCATGCAGCTGGGAATAAAATCTGACAGGCAGAAGCTGCAAAGGAGAGAGGGGGGTGAGTCAGAAATGTGGCTCTTGTTCCATAACAATTATCCAGATATGGAGAATAGATTATTTGCCCATTATTAAACACAACATTAGCCAGCATAAATAAAGTAAATAAATACAGTTCTGCTTACCAGAGCAATATGCTGGCCGTCCTCCTCACGATACAGCAGATTCTGCCCTCCATTGCCAGAAAGCATACATACATAATAAATACATTCTAACAAACCTCCAAAAAAAACAATTCACTAAATAAAAACACTAGCCAGCTAATCCAATTAATACAAGCAATAACCAGATCAACAATTAATTAATTCAAACATTAACCAATCAAAGCACTAAATTAGTAAAACAACTCGGAATTATTTCAAACAATAACCAATCAAACCAATTAATGACTAAAACAACTCGAAATTAATAGTAACATTAACCAATCAAAACAATGAATTAATACAACATTAATGAATTAATTGAAACATTAAACGACAAAGAAATAAATTGAAAAAATATCAGAAACAACCATTAAACGCATTAGCCAACACAATACATCATTAATTAAAAACGAAAAACAATCGCCAACGTTTTATTTCAATAAAGCAGGAAAAAACCCAATCCATAAAACCCCATAGTAGATCCCAACCGATGTTGTCTCGTCGTCTTCTTGGGCTCAAATGAGGAGTCACGGCCTTAAATAGGGCTTGTGACGTCACATTTTGCCTCAAACTGGTTTAACAGCCACCTGATCGGCTCTTAAAACCATGTTCCGACTTTAATGGGTTTTTTTTAATGACGTCACTTAAAGGGAATGATGCCAGCCAATCAGAATGGCTGTGCTTCATTTGCCTTTAAGATGACATTACTAAGCCGACGTCACATGGTATTTCAGCCAATCAGATTGCCGCAGTAGGCGCGCCATTGCCGTGGTAGGCGCGCCATTGCCGTGGTAAGCGTGTCATTGCCGTGGTAGGCGCGTCATTGCCGTGGTAGGCGCGTCATTGCTGCGGTAGGCGCGTTATTGCCGCAGTAGCCGTGTCATTGCTGCTGTAGCCGTGCTATTGCCGCAATAGCCATGCCATTGCCGCAGTAGCCGTGCCATTGGAGCAGTAGCCGTGTCATTGCCGCAGTAGCCGTGTCATTGCCGCAGTAGCCGTGCCATTGCCGCAGTAGCCGTGCCATTGCCGCAGTAGCCGTGCCATTGCCGCAGTAGCCGTGTCATTGCCGCAGTAGCCGTGTCATTGCCGCAGTAGCCGTGTCATTGCCGCAGTAGCCAAGTAATTGCCGCAATAGCCACATCATTGCCGCAGTAGCCGCATCATTGCCGCAGTAGGCAAGTAATTGCCGCAATAGCCGCGTCATTGCCGCAGTAGCCGCGTCCTTGCCGCAGTAGCCGCATTATTGCCGCAGTAGCCGAGTAATTGCAGCGTCTTTGCCGCAGTAGCCGCGTCATTGCCGCAGTAGCCAAGTAATTGCCGCGTTAGGCGTGTCATTGCCGCAGTGCCATTGATGCAGTAGCTGTGCAGTCGGCCTGCTGTCACGCTCTCCCTGGCTTCACCACACGGGGGCGCTGTTGCCCATACGTTGAGTGATAGCAGGGACATCGTGCCAGTCACATCTTTCCGCTGAAGTAATTAACATGCAGTAACTCAGCCCTGGGCCCTGACTCGTCGCCTGTGTGAATATAATAATTATATCAATATCACCGTTCTGCATCAGCGGGAAATGTTTCTTTTATGTGAATATGTAACACAAGATTGAGCGAGTGTACGGTATATATCTATCTTTGTGTATATGTATACATGTACATACATACATACATACATACATACATACATGCATACATACACTTAGTTAAGTTATGGTGGGTAAAAAATGTGACAAAAACCCTCCACAGCAAAGCATATAGCAAATGGAAATATACTGTATGCTCATTTGCTTAGACAGGTCTGCAACCCCGCCTTTCACCATTATCACCCAGCACACAGTGCTTTCACTGCAGCAAGGGATTCTGGGAAATGACATGCAAATGAGCACACAGTGACACCTTTTGCTTCAAAACCATTCAACCTGGTTCCCCTATAGGCTTAAGCTTGCTGCATGGTCACAGATTTGAGCCTGTAATGCAACTGTAAGCATTGTGTATCCAGGCAACGCCTCCATAGTGCCCAAACAGGGACCAGCCAATCGGTGCCAGGAAGAGTATGACGTGAGCCCTCTGGAACGAAACCAAGGGAAAGCAGTGAGGGAACATGAAGTGAACACACAAATAGGGATGATTAAAAACAATGGGAACCGGATATGTGGGCAAATATATGGATAAGCACAACTAACAGAAAACAAAGTGATAAACACCTAACATATGACTAAAAGAAAAATATTCGTGTACTGCATAGAATATATCTAACCATGAACTACATATATATATATATATATATATATATATATATATATATATATATATATATATATATATATGTGTATATATGTGTGTGTATCCATCCACCTAAGCAGCACAATGGGTCGTCTTCAACCGCAAGTGCCCATTGAAATCAATAAGCTATTGGGGGGCTGAAGGTCTCTTGAGAAGGGGCAGGAGCCTGTACTGACCAGAGAAGCTCCGGCCAGTGGCCAATGTCCGGCCTTACTTTTGCCCCCCCCCCCCTTGCTGACCAGCTCTGTGTCCCCTCCTCCTCCCTCCCCCCCGGTGGTGTCCCTGTGTCCCCTCCTCCTCCCCCCGCTGCCGGTTCTGTGTCCCCTCCTCACCCCTTGGTGGTGTCCCTGTGTCCCCTCCTCCTCCCCCCGCTGCTGGCTCTGTGTTCCCTCCCCCCCCCCCCGGTGGTGTCTCTGTGTCCCCTCCTCCCGCTGCTGGCTCTGTGTCCCCTCCCCCCCCTCCGGTGGTGTCCCTGTGTCCCCTCCTCCTCCCTCTGCTGCCGGCTCTGTGTCCCCTCCCTCCCCCTGGTGGCGAATCTGTGTCCCCTCCTCCCCCCCCCCCCCGTTACCAGCCCAGTGTCCCCTCCTCCCCCTTCTTCCGGCCCTGTGTCCCCTCCTCCCTCCGCTGCTGGCCCTGTGCCCCCTACTCCTGCCCCCCGCTGCCGGCCCTGTGTCCCCTCCTCCTCCCTCCGCTGCCGGCCCTGTGCCCCCTACTCCTGTCCCCCGCTGCCGGCCCTGTGTCCCCTCCTCCACCCCCTGCTGCCGGCCCTGTGTCCCCCCCTCCCGTGGTGGCGGCTCTGTGTGTCTGCGAGGGGAGTGGGCACTCACCTGGCCACCATACTGCTTCATAGGGGACTGATAAAACCGTGTTTATTGCTGTTTAATCCCACAATAAAGCCCCAGCTGGGGCAGGAAGTGAGGGTCAATGTGTTTAACCCTTGCAGCGTAGGCAGCGTTTGCATGAGCACTCCTCGCTTCCCCCCCAGGGGCCTAAATCTTGGTTTTATTTTTCCCCTCACTGCGCAATATTTGGGCCATCGCTGGACAGGCGCGGGGCCCACATGAATGTTTTGTCTTCAGAGCGCATGTGATGAAGCTGCCACTTGTGCGGCCATTTTATCCTCCCAAACCCGCCAATCATAAATCTAAACCGATAGTCAGTACGGAGCCTCACTAAGGAAAACGCCACTAGAAAATCATTAGAGGGGAAGAAATTGTCCACGTAACGTGGATGGTCTGTGGATATTTTCCCCACTTTCCCTGGCTCAGAGAGAGTATCACACAGGTTTACATTCAGGAAGCTCGCAGCTCAGAGATAAGGACATTGTGTGCATTCTTATCGTCATTGTTACTGCGGCTGCCGGTAGCCATTTTTATTTCCCAGGAGACTAATGCATGGACATCGAGGTAAATGTGCCCCCGAAGTGAACCTGTAACGTATGGCGGAGCGGTGTTGTAACACGTGGAGCGGTGTAGTAACATGTAGAGCGGTGTAGTAACATGCAGAGCGGTGTAGTAACATGCAGAGCGGTGTAGTAACATGCAGAGCGGTGTTGTAACATGCAGAGCGGTGTAGTAACATGCAGAGCGGTGTAGTAACATGCAGAGCGGTGTAGTAACATGCAGAGCGGTGTAGTAACATGCGGAGCGGTGTAGTAACATGCGGAACGGTGTAGTAACATGTAGAGCAGTGTAATAACATGCGGAACGGTGTTGTAACATGCAGAGCGGTGTAGTAACATGTAGAGCAGTGTAATAACATGCGGAACGGTGTAGTAACATGCAGAGCGGTGTAGTAACATGCAGAGCGGTGTAGTAACATGTAGAGCAGTGTAATAACATGTGGAACGGTGTTGTAACATGCAGAGCGGTGTAGTAACATGTAGAGCAGTGTAATAACATGTGGAACGGTGTTGTAACATGCAGAGCGGTGTAGTAACATGTAGAGCAGTGTAATAACATGCGGAACGGTGTAGTAACATGCAGAGCGGTGTAGTAACATGCAGAGCGGTGTAGTAACATGCAGAGCGGTGTAGTAACATGCAGAGCGGTGTAGGAATATGCAGTAGTAACATGCAGAGCGATTTAATAACGCAAACGTGCATAGTGTTACACACAGACGCCCGCTCTGCCGCGCTCACCCTCCTCTCTGTTACACACAGACGCCCGCTCTGCCGCGCTCACCCTCCTCTCTGTTACACACAGACGCCCACTCTGCCGCGCTCACCCTCCTCTCTGTTACACACAGACGCCCGCTCTGCGGCACTCACCCTCCTCTCTGTTACACACAGACGCCCGCTCTGCGGCACTCACCCTCCTCTCTGTTACACACAGACGCCCGCTCTGCGGGGCTCACCCTCCTCTCTGTTACACACAGACGCCAGCTCTGCGGCACTCACCCTCCTCTCTGTTACACACAGACGCCCGCTCTGCGGCGCTCACCCTCCTCTCTGTTACACACAGACGCCCGCTCTGCGGCGCTCACCCTCCTCTCTGTTACACACAGACACCCGCTCTGCGGCACTCACCCTCCTCTCTGTTACACACAGACGCCCGCTCTGCAGCGCTCACCCTCCTCTCTGTTACACACATACGCCCGGTCTGCGGGGCTCACCCTCCTCCCTGTTACACACAGACGCCCGCTCTGCGGCGCTCACCCTCCTCTCTGTTACACACAGACGCCCGGTCTGCGGGGCTCACCCTCCTCTCTGTTACACACAGACGCCCGCTCTGCGGCACTCACCCTCCTCTCTGTTACACACAGACGCTCACCCTCCTCTCTGTTACACACAGACGCTCACCCTCCTCTCTGTTACACACAGACGCCCGCTCTGCGGCACTCACCCTCCTCTCTGTTACACACAGACGCTCACCCTCCTCTCTGTTACACACAGACGCCCGCTCTGCGGCACTCACCCTCCTCTCTGTTATACACAGACGCCCGCTCTGTGGCACTCACCCTCCTCTCTGTTACACACAGACGCCCGCTCTGCGGCACTCACCCTCCTCTCTGTTACACACAGACGCCCGCTCTGCGGCGCTCACCCTCCTCTCTGTTACACACAGACGCCCGCTCTGCGGGGCTGACCCTCCTCTCTGTTACACACAGACGCCCACTCTGCGGGGCTCACCCTCCTCTCTGTTACACACAGACGCCCGCTCTGCGGGGCTCACCCTCCTCTCTGTTACACACAGACGCCCGCTCTGCGGGGCTCACCCTCCTCTCTGTTACAGACAGACGCCCGCTCTGCGGCGCTCACCCTCCTCTCTGTTACACACAGACGCCCGCTCTGCGGCACTCACCCTCCTCTGTTACACACAGACGCCCGCTCTGCGGGGCTCACCCTCCTCTCTGTTACAGACAGACGCCCGCTCTGCGGCACTCACCCTCCTCTCTGTTACACACAGACGCCCGCTCTGCCGCGCTCACCCTCCTCTCTGTTACACACAGACGCCCGCTCTGCGGCACTCACCCTCCTCTCTGTTACACACAGACGCCCACTCTGCGGCACTCACCCTCCTCTCTGTTACACACAGACGCCCGCTCTGCCGCGCTCACCCTCCTCCCTGTTACACACAGACGCCCGCTCTGCGGCACTCACCCTCCTCTCTGTTACACACAGACGCCCGCTCTGCGGCACTCACCCTCCTATCTGTTACAGACGCCCGCTCTGCGGCACTCACCCTCCTCTCTGTTACACACAGACGCCCGCTCTGCGGGGCTCACCCTCCTCTCTGTTACACACAGACGCCTGCTCTGCGGCGCTCACCCTCCTCTCTGTTACACACAGACGCCCGCTCTGCGGCGCTCACCCTCCTCTCTGTTACACACAGACACCCGCTCTGCGGCACTCACCCTCCTCTCTGTTACACACAGACGCCCGCTCTGCAGCGCTCACCCTCCTCTCTGTTACACACATACGCCCGGTCTGCGGGGCTCACCCTCCTCCCTGTTACACACAGACGCCCGCTCTGCGGCGCTCACCCTCCTCTCTGTTACACACAGACGCCCGGTCTGCGGGGCTCACCCTCCTCTCTGTTACACACAGACGCCCGCTCTGCGGCACTCACCCTCCTCTCTGTTACACACAGACGCCCACTCATCGGCACTCACCCTCCTCTCTGTTACACACAGACGCCCGCTCTGCGGGGCTCACCCTCCTCTCTGTTACACACAGACGCCCGCTCTGCGGCACTCACCCTCCTCTCTGTTACACACAGACGCCCGCTCTGCAGCGCTCACCCTCCTCCCTGTTACACACAGACGCCCGCTCTGCGGCACTCACCCTCCTCTCTGTTACACACAGACGCCCGCTCTGCGGCACTCACCCTCCTCTCTGTTACACACAGACGCCCGCTCTGCGGCACTCACCCTCCTCTCTGTTACACACAGACGCCCGCTCTGCCGCGCTCACCCTCCTCCCTGTTATACACAGACGCCCGCTCTGCGGCACTCACCCTCCTCTCTGTTACACACAGACGCCCGCTCTGCGGCACTCACCCTCCTATCTGTTACAGACGCCCGCTCTGCGGCACTCACCCTCCTATCTGTTACAGACGCCCGCTCTGCGGCACTCACCCTCCTCTCTGTTACACACAGACGCCCGCTCTGCGGGGCTCACCCTCCTCTCTGTTACACACAGACACCTGCTCTGCGGCGCTCACCCTCCTCTCTGTTACACACAGACGCCCGCTCTGCAGCGCTCACCCTCCTCTCTGTTACACACATACGCCCGGTCTGCGGGGCTCACCCTCCTCCCTGTTACACACAGACGCCCGCTCTGCGGCGCTCACCCTCCTCTCTGTTACACACAGACGCCCGGTCTGCGGGGCTCACCCTCCTCTCTGTTACACACAGACGCCCGCTCTGCGGCACTCACCCTCCTCTCTGTTACACACAGACGCCCACTCATCGGCACTCACCCTCCTCTCTGTTACACACAGACGCCCGCTCTGCGGGGCTCACCCTCCTCCCTGTTACACACAGATGCCCGCTCTGCGGCACTCACCCTCCTCTCTGTTACACACAGACGCCCGCTCTGCGGGGCTCACCCTCCTCTCTGTTACACACAGACGCCCGCTCTTGGGGCTCACCCTCCTCCTTTTTACACACAGACGCCCACTCTGCGGGGCTCACCCTCCTCCCTGTTACACACAGACTCCCGCTCTGCGGCTCTCACCCTCCTCTCTGTTACACACAGACGCCCGCTCTGCGGCACTCACCATCCTCTCTGTTACACACAGACGCCCGCTCTGCCGCGCTCACCCTCCTCTCTGTTACACACAGACGCTCGCTCTGCGGCACTCACCCTCCTCTCTGTTACACACAGACGCCCGCTCTGCGGCACTCACCCTCCTCTCTGTTACACACAGACGCCCGCTCTGCGGGGCTCACCCTCCTCCCTGTTACACACAGACGCCCGCTCTGCGGGGCTCACCCTCCTCTCTGTTACACACAGACGCCCGCTCTGCGGCACTCACCATCCTCTCTGTTACACACAGACGCCCGCTCTGCCGCGCTCACCCTCCTCCCTGTTACACACAGACGCCCGCTCTGCGGGGCTCACCCTCCTCTCTGTTACACACAGACGCCCGCTCTGCGGGGCTCACCCTCCTCTCTGTTACACACAGACGCCCGCTCTGCCGCGCTCACCCTCCTCTCTGTTACACACAGACGCTCGCTCTGCGGGGCTCACCCTCCTCTCTGTTTTTTTTTTTTTTTCAACATTTTGTTTATTGTGTTTTTCAAAGTATAACATACAGTTGTCACATTGTCAAAATAAAAAGCTTTCCATGGGACAAACAACATTCATACCGCCATTCATACCAACCTGGGAAAAGGGAGACCGGAGGGTGTGGGGGTAGGAAGGGGGGGGGGGGGGGGGGGGCGTGGAGGGGGAGGGGGGGGGCAGAGGAGTCCTTTCTAATGTACGATGTTCTCCGTTCCTGGTCCGTAGGTCAGGTGTTACAACCAACTGTTTCGGCGAGGCACCGGGTAGTTAATATAGGGGGTAATGGATCTGTGTTAGCGTCCTCCCGTGGCGGGCATACTGTCTCCCTCGTATGTGGCTGATTGCAGCTTCTGCTCGCCATCCAAGGAGAACTCACCTGCCGCTTTTAAAGCCAGATGGAGGCATTGCTCACCCCTGGGATGTCTGTCTGTGCCAACCAAGGCAACCAGACTTTTTGAAACTTTGGGCCAGTGTCGTTGACCAGACTTGTCAACATTTCCATCTGGCAAACAAACCAAATTCTATTCCGAATTTTGTCTAATGAAGGAATTGCATTCTGTTTCCATAATGCTGCAGTCTCGCACCTCATAGCCGTAGCAAAGTGTGCGATCAGTTTGTTCCCTGATCTAGATACGTCTGTCGTGGGTTTGCCTAGAAGGAACACCCACGGATCTAGTTGAATTTTGAGGCCCAGAAAGAGCCTCTGTAGCCAATCTCTAATTTGGATCCATACGGGACTAATTCGTGGACAAGACCACAGCATGTGTAACAGGTCCCCCTGTTCCCCGCACTGCCTGGGGCAGAGCGGGGAAGCGCCCGGCGCGAATTTTGCCAATCTAACTGGGGTGAGGTACCACCGCATTAGTACTTTATATGAGTTCTCCTTTAATGTTGTACAGATCGAACTGCTGGCTGCCGCCTTAAAAATCTCAGTCCAGTCATCGTCCTCCAGTGGTTCCGTCAGATCTGTTTCCCATTGTGTCATGAACCTGGATTTGTGTGAATCGTCGCTATCAGAACCGACCACCACCCTGTACAGCGCAGATATAAGTCCCCGTGTGTCGGTGCCTCGACGACAGAGCTTCTCAAAATTGGTTAACGGCGGTCTAATAGTGTGTTTGGTGTAAAATGCCCTGACCTGAAGGTATCTAAGAAATTCTGTGTTGGGAATGCCAGTTTCTGACTGTAATAGATCAAACGGTTTAATGGTGTCGCGTCCCTCCAGGTCTTTTAGTTTGTGGAACCCCCTGTTTTGCCAAAGTGTGAAGTTTTTGCCAACTAAACCCGGAGCAAAGTCTGGATTCCCGTATAATGGGGCCATTAAAGTGTGTTTAGAGGTTAATGAGTGATTAGTTTTGGCTGCTTCCCAGACCGACAGTGAGTTGAGCACGGAGGACAGAGGATCCTTTAGGTCTTTCAGTCTAGCTTTTGGGTACCAAATTAGGTTTTCGATTGCAAGCGGGGCGCAGACCTCCTTCTCTAATGCCACCCAGCTTCTCAGCTCTGGATTCCCATGCCACTGTGTGATTTGGCATAATTGGGCCGCTTTATAGTATGCCAACAAACTCGGCACTGCCAGGCCTCCTGTCTCCCTGGATCGTTGCATAATTGTCATTTTTACCCATGGTGTTTTATTTTGCCAAATAAATTTTGTGACTGAATTTTGTAGTTCTTTAATCTCTGATCGTACCACTGGTATCGGAAGAGTTTGAAAGAGGTATAATAAGCGTGGGAGAAGGTTCATCTTAACACAGTAGATTCTACCAATCCAGGAAATTCCGTAAGTGGACCATAATTTGAGCTCCTTTGTTAAAGCCCGTAGGAGCTGTGGATAATTTGCCTGATAGAGAGTGGAGCTCTGTTTAGTAATATATACCCCTAGATACTTTATCTTTTTCGGCTGCCATTGAAATTTAAAATTAATTTCTAATAATTTCTCCATGTCTCTCGGCAAATTCAGACTGAGCGCCTCTGATTTAGCCTGATTGATCTTAAAACCCGATATGCTACTAAATTTTTCCAGTAGGGCGAACAGATTGAGTAGAGAGGTGAGTGGCTTTGTCAATGACAGGATAATGTCATCAGCGTATAGCGCCACCTTGTGTTCTTGTGACATCATTTGGATTCCGGCGATGTCCGGGTTGCTACGAATGTGCGCTGCTAGCGGTTCCACGCATAAGGCGAACAACAGGGGCGAAAGTGGGCAGCCCTGTCTGGTTCCGCTTTTGATATTAAACAGCTCTGATGGGAAGCCTTGGTGTACTACCTTGGCTGCCGGGGTTGTGTATAATGCTTTAATTGCCCCTAATATTTTCCTTCTGAACCCAAATGCTCCAAGCGTAGACTCCATGTATGGCCAGTCAATCCTGTCGAAGGCTTTCTCCGCGTCTAAGCTTAGTGCTATGCCACGGATCCCGTTGGCATTAATGAAATCAATAATATCTATTATTCTTCTGGTGTTATCGGCCGCTTGTCTATCCCTAATAAAACCAACCTGGTCTGGGTGAATAAGCCTTCGCAGGACCGCACTCAATCTATTAGCCAGTAGTTTAGAATAAATTTTAATGTCTGAATTGATTAATGATATCGGCCTGTAACTTTGGCAATTTGTGGGATCTTTGTCCTTCTTATGTATTAAGGATATCGACGCCTGGAGCATGTGTGCCGTGAAGGGTTCCCCCGACAGTACCCCATTGAACATTTTGAGCATGTGCGGCGCTAAAACCCCTACAAATTTTTTATAATATAGATTGGAAAATCCATCCGGGCCTGGGGCCTTGGAGGGTTTTAGGTTCTTAATAACCCCTATCAACTCCTCTAATGAAAAATCCTTCTGGATCGCCTCGTGCTTCAATCTGCTCAGCCTAGGGAGATCCGCTTCTCTCAGGAAAGTCTGGAGTGTGGCGCTAGTTTTTGTGCTATGTGCAACCTTCTCCCCGTTATATAACTGCTCATAAAAAAGTCTAAACTCTTCCACTATTTGTTTAGGGTTGGAGGACATATCTCCTGTTTTGGTCTTGATTGCCTGAATGTTATAGTTTGGCTGCTTATTGCGGATCCGGTTAGCTAGCATGGTGTCCGGCTTGTTGGCTTTTTCAAAGAATTTCCTCTTTGTCCAGCCCATGTCCCTCTCGGCCCGGGAAGTAAGGAGGAGGTTAAGTTCAATCCTTACATCCTTCAACTCCTTTAAGATATCCCCTCCACCTGATCGGCTATGGAGTATGGAGAGCTCATGTAGCCTCTTATATAGTTGGGTCAATTTGGCCTCCATTAGCTTCTTTCGTCTTGCTGCAAGACTGATCAACGTTCCCCTCAGCGTGGCTTTGTGGGCTTCCCATAACGTTATTTGTGAATCCACTGTACCCCTGTTTAGTGAGAAAAACTGTCTAATCTCATCTTTAATTGTCTGCTCAATTTCTGGGATCTTAATCAGGGATTCATTTAGTTTCCAATTTGCTCCGGGACTAATTGGTCTAATTTGTGTGCATCGCAGCTCTATTGATGCATGGTCCGACCATGTAATGTCATGGATTATAGTGTCGGATATTTGGGGGACCATTCTGCCCGAGACAAAGAAGTTGTCGATCCTACTATAACTGTCGTGGGGATGTGAGTAAAATGAGTAACTACGTTCGCCGGGATGCTGCTCCCTCCAGATGTCAACCAGACAACCTCTCCGTAGTCCTTCCAGCAGTGCTGTGACTCCTGCCTGTCTATCTCGCTCTTGTCTAGGGGATCTATCAATGCGGGGGTCCAGAACTTTATTAAAGTCTCACGCTACTATAACGTTTCCGACTGCCCAACTTTGAAGTTTAAGGAAAAATGCGTCAAAGAACTGTGGGTCACGCTCACATGGGGCGTAAACGCATGCTAGGGTCACCCTGCAATGTTGCAGAAGACCCACTATGATGAGATATCGATCCTCTGGGTCACGCTTTATTCGTTCAACCTCAAACGGGACTCGGTTGTGAAATAGTATAGCGACCCCTTTTTTCTTTTCTTTAGCTGAAGCGAGGTAAAATCGTCTGAAGTTTTTGTCTATGAACCCTGGATTTTTACTTGAGCTATAGTGTGTCTCTTGGAGGAAGAGAACGTCCGATTTCCGGCGTTTAAATTCTGCGAAGGCTATTCTACGCTTTTGTGGGGAATTAAAGCCCTTAACATTTTGTGATATGAACGTCAGTGCCATGGGTGTGTGTATATGGAGTCTAGGTCAGTAGCAGAAGGATATAACCTACCCGGGCCTCGTGTCTGCGAATACTGCCGGTGACGGCTGAGTTGAATCCAGCTTGTCTTTGCCTTTGCTTTTCCTCTGGGGAGGTCTGAAGGTGGGGGGGGGGGGGGAGACAGCGGGGGGGGGGGAAACAAAAAACACAGAACCACACAACATTCACACATAAAACCAGATTGATCCTAGACGACCTATGGTTTTCTGCCTGGGAATAGCAGTCACGCCTTGGACTCTCCCTCCCTCCTGTCCAGGCTCGTGGGGGGTGATTCTCCCCACGCCTTCCCAGGTCTTTGACTGAGCCACGGTATAGGACCGCAGCCCTGTCAGAAAGGCACATGCCAACAGGCGGGGACGAGGGCATTCATCTGCCCCCCCGCCGGCGATGCAACAGTAGCTGTATAATCAGTAAACTAACTACAGTAGTAGCCAAAACTTAACCCATACTAACTATTGAGCACTCACTTGTCAACGTAGCTGTGTATTTAACTGCCCTATACTGCCTAAAGTGGCTCTCACTTGCTACCCCCTTAACTGTGTAAAGGTGTCAGCCTAAACTGCGGTTGACCCTGTCTCCCTTTGAAGTTTCAATACCTATCACTATATTTATATATCTAACCATATATAACATTTTTTAAAACTTTTAAACCGGTTCCCCTAGCCCCCTCCCCCCAACCGGATCGCACCCGCGCCCCTGCAAGAATCTCCCCCCCCCCCTTATCTAAAGAGCTGCCGAGCTTAATCCCAGCCGTTAGAGCTCAGCCAGTCCCGGGACCTGTCACGTTGTTGTGTCCCTTCCGGGATCTTGTCCCTTTTTCCAGCTTCTTCGCGGGGGAGTGCGCGTACCCCCTAAGAATCCCCTCCGTTGCCTTCCATGGCTGTCAGTGGGACTCATCCGCTTCCGTGGCTTTCACTTCCGGGTTGTCCATGGTCTGGGTGGGTCCGCCCCCTGACGTCATCGCGGCAACGTCCTCATATCCGCCCGCGAGCAGCAGAGAGGGAAGGCGTGTCCTGCTGGTGGAGCCGAGCGGAGCTCCCAGACTTCGCGCCAACATTGCTCCTCCATTGCTTTTTCGCACTTCTTCACCAACCTGACCCTCGTGTGCTGCTGGGCCGCCATCTTGGTGAGTGGAAACGTTCATCTGTTCAGATTTTTATTTTTTCCCTCTTTTGTCCTGTCCGCTCTGCTGTGGCTGGTCCAGCTTTTGTTAAGCTGACCGGGTCATCGGGTGATTCGCAGGTGGGACGAGGGGGGGACGGAGGGGAGCGGGGCCGTGCCGAAGGGGAGGGGGGGGGGAACCGGAGGAGGCAGGGGGAAGCCATTCAACGTGGCCTTCCCATCCTCACCCCCACCTTCAATGGCCAACGGGGGGGGGCAGGCCAGCGCCCTGGGCAGGCAACATCCCGCAACTGTGAGTATTGTCCTGAACCTCAGACTGGTCTCGACGGACCTGCTTTGTCTCTCCGCTGACCGTTCGCTGCTCCCACTCTCCTCCACTCAGCGGGACGGGGAGGGTATGTCTCAGGTGCCTCTGGCAGCTGCAGCGTGTCCGGGAGCCCCAGCCTCTTCAGGAACTCTGGCCCCTCAGCTAGATGTTTCAGAGCCTGGGTCCGGCCGTTCTGCACTACGACCAGCGCAAAAGGGAAGGCCCACCTGTATCTGATCTCCTTGTCTCTGAGGAGTTTAGTGATGGGTTGGAGGGCCCTCCTTCACGCTAGTGTGACTGGGGAAATGTCCTGAAAGATGGCCATTTCTATCCCCTCGAATGGCACCAGTGGGGTAGCCCTGGTCAGACGGCAGATTTCCTCCTTGGTGGTGAAATGATGCAGGCGGAGTATGATATCTCTGGGAGGATTATTGGGCAATGGGCGGCCTCGCAGTGCGCGGTGACACCGATCCATAACTAATTCGGCCTCAGATTTCCCTGGCATTATAGATGTCATCCACCTGTTAATCAGCCGCTCAGGGTCCAGGATTTCCTCCGGTATGCCCCTGACCCGTAGGTTGTTCCGCCTGTCCCGGTTTTCACTGTCTTCGTGGCGTTCCTCCAGCTCGGCCACCCTCCGCTCCAGCCTAGCAATTTGGGCTCCCATCTCTCCTTGGCATTTGGAAGTCTCCTCCACCCTCTCCTCCAGTGCGTTCGTGCGGTTACCAATGCCCAGTATGTCCTTTCTCAGCTGGTCCACCTCCCCTCGGAAGAAGGTCTTTAAGTCGGAGAGTAACTGTGCAATCTCCTGTTTGAGGGAACTCGTGGGCTCCTCCGTAGTCAACTCTATCTCCGGTGCGGAGTCAGAGTCAGATGCCGCCATATTAGCCGTTTCTCTGGGCTTTTTTTGCGCCGGTGAAATAGGTGCGCACATCTACCCTCTGCTTGGGCTTTTTGCGGGTCGCTGCCATTCTTTTGTGTCCAGCGCTGTTAGCTGAATCAAGGGTGAGGTTTTATTTTGGGTTTTTATGGGTTTTTGTCACTTTATTTTACTAAATATCGCCAGCGGGACACGGAGCACTCAGATCAAGCCTCCATCTCCGATCCCGTCGCGCATGCGCCTTCCACCCTCCTCTCTGTTACACACAGACGCCCGCTCTGCGGCACTCCCCCTCCTCTCTGTTACACACAGACGCCCGCTCTGCAGGGCTCACCCTCCTCTCTGTTACACACAGACGCCCGCTCTGCGGCACTCACCCTCCTCTCTGTTACACACAGACGCCCGCTCTGCGGCGCTCACCCTCCTCTCTGTTACACACAGACGCCCGCTCTGCGGCACTCACCCTCCTCTCTGTTACACACAGACACTCGCTCTGCGGCACTCACCCTCCTCCCTGTTACACACAGACGCCCGCTCTGCCGCACTCACCCTCCTCCCTGTTACACACAGACGCCCGCTCTGCGGCACTCACCCTCCTCTCTGTTACACACAGACGCCCGCTCTGCGGCACTCACCCTCCTCTCTGTTACACACAGACGCCCGCTCTGCAGCACTCACCCTCCTCTCTGTTACACACAGACGCCCGCTCTGCGGCACTCACCCTTCTCTCTGTTACACACAGACGCATCCTCTGCGGCACTCATCCTCCTCTCTGTTACACACAGACACCCGCTCTGCGGCGCTCACCCCCCTCTCTGTTACACACAGACACCCGCTCTGCGGGGCTCACCCTCCTCTCTGTTACACACAGACGCCCGCTCTGCGGCACTCACCCTCCTCCCTGTTACACACAGACGCCCGCTCTGCGGCACTCACCCTCCTCCCTGTTACACACAGACGCCCGCTCTGCGGGGCTCACCCTCCTCCCTGTTACACATAGCGCCCGCTCTGAGGCACTCACCCTCCTCTCTGTTACACACAGACGCCCGCTCTGCGGGGCTCACCCTCCTCTCTGTTACACATAGACGCTCGCTCTGCGGCACTCACCCTCCTCTCTGTTACACACAGACGCCCGCTCTGCGGCACTCACCCTCCTCTCTGTTACACACAGACGCCCGCTCTGCGGCACTCACCCTCCTCTCTGTTACACACAGACGCCCGCTCTGCGGGGCTCACCCTCCTCCCTGTTACACACAGACGCCCGCTCTGCGGCACTCACCCTCCTCTCTGTTACACACAGACGCCCGCTCTGCGGGGCTCACCCTCCTCCCTGTTACACACAGACGCCCACTCTGCCGCGCTCACCCTCCTCTCTGTTACACACAGACGCCCGCTCTGCGGCACTCACCCTCCTCTCTGTTACACACAGACGCCCGCTCTGCGGCACTCACCCTCCTCTCTGTTACACACAGATGCCCGCTCTGCGGGGCTCACCCTCCTCCCTGTTACACACAGACGCCCGCTCTGCGGCACTCACCCTCCTCTCTGTTACACACAGACGCCCGCTCTGCGGGGCTCACCCTCCTGTTTCGTTTCCCCGTAGCCGGCCTGGGCAGGACTGGATCCCTGATCTCCTGCTACATCATGAAACACTACAGGTTCACACACGCCGAGGCCATCTCCTGGCTCCGAATATGCCGTCCCGGCTCTATCATCGGACCCCAGCAGCACTTCCTGGAGGAGTGAGTATGCCGCGGCAACACAGATCCCCAGGAGGTCCCTAACTTCCGTTTCCCCTCTACAATGGGGGTGAAAGGGGAGCGCCATATATACTAATATATGAAACCCCTCCGGTACTGAGAGAGCTAGAATGAGGTGAGAGAGTTAGAATGAGGAGAGAGAGAGAGAGAGAGTTAGAATGAGGAGAGAGAGAGAGTTAGAATGAGGAGAGAGAGAGTTAGAATGAGGAGAGAGAGAGTTAGAATGAGGAGAGAGAGTTAGAATGAGGAGAGAGAGAGAGAGAGAGTTAGAATGAGGAGAGAGAGAGTTAGAATGAGGAGAGAGAGAGAGAGAGAGTTAGAATGAGGAGAGAGAGAGAGTTAGAATGAGGAGAGAGAGTTAGAATGAGGTGAGAGCGTTAGAATGAGGAGAGAGAGTTAGAATGAGGTGAGAGAGTTAGAATGAGGTGAGTTAGAATGAGGTTAGAGAGTTAGAATGAGGAGAGAGAGAGAGTTAGAATGAGGAGAGAGAGAGAGAGTTAGAATGAGGAGAGAGAGAGAGAGAGAGTTAGAATGAGGAGAGAGAGAGTTAGAATGAGGAGAGAGAGAGTTAGAATGAGGAGAGAGAGTTAGAATGAGGTGAGAGCGTTAGAATGAGGAGACAGAGTTAGAATGAGGTGAGAGAGTTAGAATGAGGTGAGTTAGAATGAGGTTAGAGAGTTAGAACGAGGAGAGAGAGTTAGAATGAGGTGAGAGAGTTAGAATGAGGAGAGAGAGTTAGAATGAGGTGAGAGAGTTAGAATGAGGTGAGAGAGTTAGAATGAGGTGAGAGAGTTAGAATGAGGAGAGAGCGTTAGAATGAGGAGAGAGCGTTAGAATGAGGAGAGAGCGTTAGAATGAGGAGAGAGAGTTAGAATGAGGTGAGAGAGTTAGAATGAGGTGAGAGCGTTAGAATGAGGAGAGAGCGTTAGAATGAGGAGAGAGCGTTAGAATGAGGAGAGAGCGTTAGAATGAGGAGAGAGCGTTAGAATGAGGAGACAGCGTTAGAATGAGGAGAGAGAGTTAGAATGAGGTGAGAGAGTTAGAATGAGGTGAGAGAGTTAGAATGAGGTGAGAGCGTTAGAATGAGGAGAGAGAGTTAGAATGAGGAGAGAGCGTTTGAATGAGGAGAGAGCGTTTGAATGAGGAGAGAGAGTTAGAATGAGGTGAGAGAGTTAGAATGAGGTGAGAGAGTTAGAATGAGGTGAGAGAGTTAGAATGAGGAGAGAGAGTTAGAATGAGGAGAGAGAGTTAGAATTAGGTGAGAGAGTTAGAATGAGGTGAGAGAGTTAGAATGAGGTGAGAGAGTTAGAATGAGGTGAGAGAGTTAGAATGAGGTGAGAGAGTTAGAATGAGGGAGAGAGTTAGAATGAGTGAGAGAGTTAGAATGAGGCGAGAGAGTTAGAATGAGGCGAGAGAGTTAGAATGAGGCGAGAGAGTTAGAATGAGGAAAGAGAGAGTTAGAATGAGGAAAGAGAGAGTTAGAATGAGGAAAGAGAGAGTTAGAAAGAGGCGAGAGAGTTAGAATGAGGCGAGAAAAGTTAGAATGAGGTGAGAGAGTTAGAAAGAGGAGTGAGAGAGTTAGAATGAGGTGAGAGAGAGTTAGAATGAGGTGAGAGCATTATAATGAGGAGAGAGAGTTAGAATGAGGTGAGAGCGTTAGAATGAGGTGAGAGCGTTAGAATGAGGTGAGAGAGTTAGAATGAGGCGAGAGAGTTAGAATGAGGTGAGAGAGTTAGAATGAGGAGAGAGAGTTAGAATGAGGAGGGAGAGAGAGAGTTAGAATGAGGAAAGAGAGAGTTAGAATGAGGAGAGAGAGAGTTAGAATGAGGAGAAAGAGTTAGAATGAGGAGAGAGAGTTAGAATGAGGAGAGAGAGTTAGAATGAGGAGAGATAGAGTTAGAAAGAGGAGTGAGAGACTTAGAATGAGGTGAGAGAGTTAGAATTAGGAAAGAGAGAGTTAGAATGAGGAGAGAGAGAGTTAGAATGAGGAGAGAGAGAGTTAGAATGAGGAGAGAGAGAGTTAGAATGAGGAGAGAGAGAGTTAGAATGAGGAGAGAGAGAGTTAGAATGAGGAGAGAGTTAGAATGAGAAGAGAGAAAGTTAGAATGAGGAGAGAGAAAGTTAGAATGAGGAGAGAGAAAGTTAGAATGAGGAGAGAGAGTTAGAATGAGGAGAGAGAGTTAGAATGAGGAGAGTTAGAATGAGGAGAGTTAGAATGAGGAGAGTTAGAATGAGGAGAGTTAGAATGAGGAGAGTTAGAATGAGGAGAGTTCGAATGAGGAGAGTTCGAATGAGGAGAAAGAGAGTTAGAATGAGGAGAGAGAGAGTTAGAATGAGGAGAGAGAGAGTTAGAATGAGGAGAGAGAGAGTTAGAATGAGGAGAGAGAGAGTTAGAATGAGGAGAGAGAGTTAGAATGAGGTGAGAGAGTTAGAATGAGGTGAGAGAGTTAGAATGAGGTGAGAGAGTTAGAATGAGGTGAGAGAGTTAGAATGAGGAGAGAGAGTCAGAATGAGGAGAGAGAGTTAGAATGAGGGGGGAGAGAGAGTTAGAATGAGGAGAGAGAGAGTTAGAATGAGGAGAGAGAGAGTTAGAATGAGGAGAGAGAGAGTTAGAATGAGGAGAGAGAGAGTTAGAATGAGGAGAGAGAGAGTTAGAATGAGGTGAGAGAGAGTTAGAAAGAGGAGTGAGAGAGTTAGAATGAGGTGAGAGAGAGTTAGAATGAGGAGAGAGCGTTAGAATGAAGTGAGAGAGAGTTAGAATGAGGAGAGAGCGTTAGAATGAGGAGAGAGAGAGTTAGAATGAGAGGGGGGAGAGAGAGAGAGTTAGAATGAGGAAAGAGAGAGTTAGAATGAGGAGAGAGAGTTAGAATGAGGAGAGAGAGTTAGAATGAGGAGAGAGAGTTAGAATGAGGAGAGATAGAGTTAGAAAGAGGAGTGAGAGAGTTAGAATGAGGTGAGAGAGAGAGTTAGAATGAGGTGAGAGAGAGTTAGAATGAGGTGAGAGAGAGTTAGAATGAGGCGAGAGAGTTAGAATGAGGCGAGAGAGTTAGAATGAGGAGAGAGAGAGTTAGAATGAGGAGAGAGAGAGTTAGAATGAGGAGAGAGAGTTAGAATGAGGAGAGAGAGAGAGAGTTAGAATGAGGAGAGAGAGAGTTAGAATGAGGAGAGAGAGAGTTAGAATGAGGAGAGAGAGTTAGAATGAGGAGAGAGCGTTAGAATGAGGAGAGAGAGTTAGAATGAGGAGAGAGCGTTAGAATGAGGAGAGAGCGTTAGAATGAGGAGAGAGTAGGTGCTGGGTTCCGGGGCTGTTGTGAGATGGACCTGCACAGACATGCTCCGCACTATGTAATTACCGTTTCGAGGTAACACCGTGTCCCCGTACGAGTGTCAAATGGAAAGTTTTTGTGGCAGCCGAAGGTCAGATTCAGGGCGCTGGCCGCGCATGAGTTTGAGGGCGCTGGGTGCGTGAGGCCGGGGGTCAGATTCAGGGCGCTGGGTGCGTGAGGCCGGGGGTCAGATTCAGGGCGCTGGGTGCGTGAGGCCGGGGGTCAGATTCAGGGCGCTGGCCACGCATGAGTTTGAGGGCGCTGGGTGCGTGAGGCCGGGGGGCAGATTCAGGGCGCTGGCTGCGTGAGGCCGGGGGTCAGATTCAGGGCGCTGGCTGCGTGAGGCCGGGGGTCAGATTCAGGGCGCTGGGTGCGTGAGGCCGGGGGTCAGATTCAGGGCGCTGGGTGCGTGAGGCCGGGGGTCAGATTCAGGGCGTTGGGTGCGTGAGGCCGGGGGGCAGATTCAGGGCGCTGGCTGCGTGAGGCCGGGGGTCAGATTCAGGGCGTTGAGTGCGTGAGGCCGGGGGTCAGATTCAGGGCGCTGGGTGCGTGAGGCCGGGGGTCAGATTCAGGGCGCTGGCCGCACAAGGGTCAGTTTCAGGGCGCTCGTGAGTCCGGGGGAGGACAGATTGAGGGTGCTGGCCGCGTGAGGCCGGGGGTCAGATTGAGGGCGCTGGCCGCGTGAGGCCGGGGGTCAGATTGAGGGCACTGGACGCGCGAGGCCGGCTGACAGATTGAGGGCGCTGGACGCGAGTCCGGGGGACAGATTGAGGGGCGCTGGCCGCGTGAGGCCGGGGGACAAATTGAGGGCGCTGGCCGCGTGAGGCTGGGGGACAGATTGAGGGCGCTGGCCGCGCGAGGTCGGGGGACAGATTGAGGGCGCTGGACGCGTGAGGTCGGGGGACAGATTGAGGGCGCTGGACGTGTGAGGCCGGGGGACAGATTGAGGGCGCTGGACGCGTGAGGCCGGGGGACAGATTGAGGGCGCTGGACGCGTGAGGCCGGGGGACAGATTGAGGGCGCTGGCTGCGCGAGGTCGGGGGACAGATTGAGGGCGCTGGCCGCACGAGGCCGGGGGACAGATTGAGGGCGCTGGACGCGCGAGGACAGGGGACAAATTGAGGGCGCTGGACGCGCGAGGCCGGGGGACAGATTGAGGGCGCTGGACGCGCGAGGCCGGGGGACAGATTGAGGGGCGCTGGACGTGTGAGGCCGGGGGACAGATTGAGGGCGCTGGACGCGCGAGGCCGGGGGACAAATTGAGGGCGCTGGACGTGTGAGGCCGGGGGACAGATTGAGGGGCGCTGGACGCGTGAGGCCGGGGGACAGATTGAGGGCGCTGGACGCGTGAGGCCGGGGGACAGATTGAGGGCGCTGGACGCGTGAGGCCGGGGGACAGATTGAGGGCGCTGGCTGCGTGAGGCCGGGGGATAGATTGAGGGCGCTGGCCGCGCGAGGCCGGGGGACAGATTGAGGGCGCTGGACGCGCGAGGCCGGGGGACAGATTGAGGGGCGCTGGCCGGGGGACAGATTGAGGGCGCTGGATGCGCGAGGCCGGGGGACAGATTGAGGGCGCTGGACGCGTGAGGCCGGGGGACAGATTGAGGGCGCTGGCCGTGCGAGGCCGGGGGACAGATTGAGGGCGCTGGCCGCTTGAGGCCGGGGGACAGATTGAGGGCGCTGGACGCGTGAGGCCGGGGGACAGATTGAGGGCGCTGGGTGCGTGAGGCCGGGGGACAGATTGAGGGGCGCTGGGTGCGTGAGGCTGGGGGACAGATTGAGGGCGCTGGACGCGCGAGGCCGGGGGACAGATTGAGGGCGCTGGATGCGTGAGGCCGGGGGACAGATTGAGGGGCGCTGGACGCGTGAGGCCGGGGGACAGATTGAGGGCGCTGGACGCGCGAGGCCGGGGGACAGATTGAGGGCGCTGGCCGCGTGAGGCCGGGGGACAGATTGAGGGCGCTGGCCGCGCAAGGCCGGGGGACAGATTGAGGGCGCTGGACGCTCGAGGCCGGGGGACAGATTGTGGGCGCTGGACGCACGAGGCAGTGAATACAGAGTTACAATGTCTTCATGGTGATTACACTGACACTGTTACACTGTTTGTTTGTTATAATGTCTTAATGATAATACACTGACACATTGTGACTGTCAGTGTATCAACATCAGCACGTTGTAATGTAGTTTCATGTTAATACACTGATAGTGTTATATTGTGTCTGCTAGTTACAATGTTATTGTGTTGATACACTGGTAGTGTTACACTGTGTCTGCTTGTTACAGTGTATTTGTGTTGATACACTGATAGTGTTACACTGTCTCTGCTTGTTACAGTGTATTTGTGTTGATACACTGATAATGTTACACTGTGTCTGCTTGTTACAGTGTATTTGTGTTGATACACTGATAGTGTTACACTGTGTCTGCATGTTACAGTGTATTTGTGTTGATACACTGATAGTGTTACACTGTGTCTGCTTGTTACAGTGTATTTGTGTTGATACACTGATAGTGTTACACTGTGTCTGCTTGTTACAGTGTATTTGTGTTGATACACTGATAGTGTTACACTGTGTCTGCTTGTTACAGTGTATTTGTGTTGATACACTGATAGTGTTACACTGTGTCTGCTTTTTACAGTGTATTTGTGTTGATACACTGATAGTGTAACACTGTGTCTGCTTGTTACAGTGTATTTGTGTTGATACACTGATAGTGTTACACTGTGTCTGCCTGTTACAATGTCCTCGTGTGTTCCCAGGAAGCAGACCTGGCTGTGGGTTCAGGGCGACATTTACAGATCCAAACAGAAGCAAACTCAGCTGGAGGATGGGACTGTCACCCGGATCCTGTCTGACTTTGAGGATCTGTCTGTGGGTCGGAGCCTGAACCGGTGGCAGAGCGTGGAGAGAGCAGGAGAGGCAAGTATCCCTTTACCCTTGACCTACCCCTCTACATACATACTGTAAAGCAAAGCTATAATGAGTATGACCATATTCATGGGAAAAAGCTTTTCTCTGGGGGGGCCTATTAGAAATGACAGCGAGAGTGTGAACATTGACAGCACTCAGCACTATAAACGGTGTATATAACCTGGTGACACATGGAGGAATATTCCCGTAATATCTTCTTATCACAGCCGACCGCAGCTTCTATAACCTCATAATGACTGGCAGGAATTCCCGCTGTCACCGCCCCCCCTGCACTGCGCCCCCGTCACCTGGTACCCGCCAGATCTCGGCATTGTCCACATTCTGAGTATGTGACCGTCTCTGATTATAAGCAGCACCGCTCTGCCGTGGCGCCGTCCTGGCACTCTCACCCGGGCTTAAAATAGCTGTGCGCTCGGCGAGCCACACACAAGTGCGCAGATAACGGGATGAAGACCTCACGCTGCTATCCCCCTGCCAGCGTTAACCCCTTCCTTGCAAATGTATCAGGAGATCTTTGCTACCCCTTGCCATGCCAGGGGGGCCTGCGTTTCATTGCTCTGGCAGCGAAGGAGTTACCCAAAAGCTACACCCAATGTGGGCACATTCCCCACCCCCCACAACCCCCCACCACCAAAAAAGAATTCAAAGGGTTAATAGTGTACCCCCACTGGTATGGCTCCAGGGAACTCTCGCCGGGGAGAGGCTCGCGGTTGCCGTATTTCTATTCTCGGCGAGAAGTGCATCTCGCCATTTTCGGCGTTAAGTCAGTGTGCGTTGCGATTTTGTTTACCGCTCGGTGCATCGGCGGCGAGCCCCGACTCAGCACAAATATCACGGAGAATGCAGTATATTCTTCTTGTATTAGAAGGTGGGGCGGACGCAGAAGTGCAGACTGGGGCTGGGTTCTGATGGGTCAGTATATAAGCTGACTGGGTGCATGGGTTCTAAGTTTATGGAATGGTGTAGGTTCTGTATATAGAATGACGTTCTGTGGGGGTGTCTGTATATTATATCCAGTGTGTGTGTGTGTGTGTGTGTGTGTGTGTGTGTGTGTGTGTGTGTATATATATATGTATATGTGTGTGTACCTTTCGGGGGGTGGGGGCTGTGTATGTATGTATATATATACAGTGATTGACAAATCACCAAAAAATCTACTCGCCACATAAAAAAATCTACTCGCCACCTAGTACCAAACGTGTGCTGCTTGGGCCAATATTTACTCGCCCGGGGCGAGCAAATGTATAGGTTTGTCGAACACTATATATATATATATATATATATATATGTATATATGTATATATATATATATATATATATATATGTATGTATGTATGTATGTATGTATATATATATATATATATATACTGTGACAGAAACCAGGGGATGGTAATAAATTCCGTATATAGGGCTCCCAGGATACTAGACAGTTTCTATCCTGTTTGGCCTGGGAGTGCAGCCTTATAATACATACACTCCATCCCACAGTTTGGCAAGCGCTGGAACTGAGGGATGAGAGATCCAGACCAGAGTTTGTCTGCTGCCTGATTTCTGTCACCTGTCATGCTAATTAGGAATCAGGTATGAAAGTCTGATTTCCTGTTTGCTCTGGTCTCTCCACAAGAGCCAGGAGGCTGGAAGGCTGCTGAACTACAGAGGGGAGAAGCCTCTTCCCCAAACAGGTTCAATCTTTCTGTTCATTTGTGTAAGACTGCAAAAGTACCTTGTTTTGTTGTTGGAAGTGGAAAAGCCACTTCCAACCCTGAGTCAGGGATATCTAAGTTAAGTTATCGCTCAGGTGAGCAGCTTTTGGTTTTGATCTGTTTTCTGTTGTATGCACTGTGGCAGTCTCAGTGCCTGGGACTGAATAAACCAGGCATAGCCTGTTTAAAGGAACAGTACGTGACGCCTCATCATTTAACCTACCCTAAAAGACCGTGTTCTAAACAGTCCCGGACAAACGACGGAGCCCCGGAGTAAGCCGTTTGTCACATATGGTGGAGAATGCGGGCAGAGCACTAAGGGGTCTGCGGGTTGAAGAACTTTAAATAAAAAAAAAAAAGTTTTTTTTTCATCCTCTGCAAACAAGATGGAAGACGTGGTGGGTGCGCTGGTACGCAATGTCGCTGCCCAGAAAGACGTGAATGAAACCCAGCAACAGCTGTTAATAGCCCAGCAAGAAACTAATGCAAACCAGCAGCAGACGAATGCAGCCCAGCAACAGACGAATGAAGCCCTGCAAAACGCGAATGCAAACCAGCAAGAGACAAACCGCTTGCTGAGAGAGGAGCAGCAGCGGTTCGCTCAGGGCTTACAGCAGGAACTCGAGATCCTGAGGGGGACTATCAGTAACCTTCCACGGGCAGAGGCAGCCCCAGTTCCGAAAATGACCAGGGCAAGCCACTACCTTCAGAAGATGGGACCCTCGGATGATGTGGAAGCCTATCTTCTCACGTTTGAACGCACGGCACAGAGAGAGGGATGGCCAGAAGCTGAGTGGGCTGGTCTAATCGCACCCTTCCTAAGCGGCGAACCCCAGAAGGCTTACTTTGATCTAGAGCCAGCCGAAGCTAACGTCTATGCAAAATTGAAGTTCGAGATCCTCGCCCGCCTCGGCGTAACCACGGCTGTTCGCGCCCAAAGGTTTCACGCATGGTCCTTCACGATGGATAAAGCCACCCGAAGCCAGATGTATGACCTCATCCACCTCGCCCGGAAGTGGCTACAACCCGAGATCAACTCAGCCAGCCACATCGTGGAACGGTTGGTCATGGACCAGTTCTTGAGGAAACTTCCCTCTGCCTTACGCCGTTGGGTCAGTCGGAGTGACCCCCACAATGCGGATGAGCTTGTGGCCCTCGTAGAAAGGTACAATGCAGCAGATGAGCACCCGCAACCCACAATCGTGGAGCAACCCCACTACCCGAGGTTCCAGGACTCTTCCAGAGACGGTAAAAGGGTACCGGGGTTAAGGGGCGCTGAAGAGCGGCGACCACCTTCACGCAGCACCAGCAACAGTGGTTCGCACACTAAGGGCAATAGCCAACATGGGGAGCCGGGAAAAGGCTCTAAGTGGGACACAGACTATGTACCTAAATGTGTAAATTGTCATGAGAGGGGCCACACAGCAAAAATCTGCCCACTAAATGATGAGCCCATGCAATGCAACAGCGTGGAACCTTATTCGCTGTTGTCCCAATGTATGGGCCCTAGCCCAGAGGACCCCATGAATAACCATCTGTGGGCATTTGTAAAGGTTAATGGTAAGAGGGTTCGGGCACTTCTTGACTCTGGGAGCATGGTCACACTAGTGTCCGAATACCTCTTGCCCATTAAGAAGAAACAGGGAAACAGTTCACAAAGAGTGGCAATTTGTTGTATACATGGGGATAATCATGAATATTCCACTGTTGATGTTTTTTTTGAAACAGAGTTTGGTTCTTTAGATTTCAAGGTGGGTATTGTACCCAAACTGGCACATGATGTGTTAATAGGGACCGACTTTCCCCATTTTCTAAAAATGTGGTCCCCCGCTCAGAATAGCGCCCAGAGTTCAATAGCGGACCATAACGAAGTATTAGAAGAAACAAATCCTTTCCCTTTTTCAGAAATGGAGGTTGACGAGGGCCCAAATAAGAAGGGGGAAAAGGAGGAGTGCTGTAAAATTCCCTTCCCCATCACTACTTTGGTAGGGAATACCCCAAATCAAGATGTTGAGCAGACACTTACCACCCCAGAACCGGATAAGACCCTCGCTGACCTAGAGGTCAGTCCTGGGAGTTTTAAGAAGGCCCAGTGGGAGGACCCCACATTAGCGGTAGCAAGGGGAAATATACGGGACCAGAATAGTACTCCTGGCCAACCAGATAGGTCACTTGCTTACCCCTACTTCGAGGTAGAGAACGACCTAGTATATCGGGTTGATAAAAGGAAATCAGTTACAACTAAACAATTGTTGGTACCACGGACATTCCGTAACGTAGTATTACACCTCGCACATAGTCATCCATTGGGGGGACACCTAGGGGTGGAAAAGACAAAAGAAAAGGTTCTCCGAAGCTTCTATTGGCCTGGGGTTCTGGCAGAAATTACGAATTATTGTTCCTCATGCCCAGCCTGTCAGATCACCGCCCCGTTCAAGGCGTACCGCAGCCCATTGGTACCCCTTCCCATAATAGAGGTACCATTTGACCGGATTGCTATGGATCTAGTAGGACCCCTAATAAAGTCTGCTAGGGGACATCAGCATATATTGGTAATATTAGATTATGCCACCCGATATCCGGAGGCAGTTCCCCTACGTAGCACCTCTGCCAAAAACATAGCAAAAGAGTTAGTAGTTCTGTTTTCCCGGGTTGGAATTCCTAAAGAGATTCTATCTGACCAGGGAACACCATTTATGTCCCAAGTAACAAAAGAGTTATGTAAACTCCTAAAAATCAAGCATCTCAGAACCTCAGTCTATCATCCACAAACAGATGGTTTAGTGGAAAGGTTCAATAAAACCTTAAAGAGCATGTTACGGCGGGCGGTCGATAAAGATGGGAAAAACTGGGATTGTTTGTTACCGTACCTGTTATTTGCCATTAGGGAAGTTCCCCAATCATCCACAGGCTTCTCCCCGTTTGAACTATTGTATGGCCGACACCCAAGGGGCTTACTGGATATAGCCAAAGAGACTTGGGAACACGAGGTTACCCCTTACAGAAGTGTAATAGAGCATGTTGCCCAGATGCAGGACCGCATTGCTGCAGTCCTACCCATAGTGAGGGAACACATGGAAAAAGCTCAAGAAGCACAGAGGAATACGTATAATAAGGGTGCTAGGGTCAGAATTTTTTTTCCAGGTGATAGGGTACTAGTTCTGGTTCCCACCGTGGAGAGTAAATTCCTTGCTAAATGGCATGGGCCATATGAGGTCTTGGAAAGAGTGGGAGAAGTAAATTATAAGGTAAGACAGCCAGGTAGGAGGAAACCTGAGCAAATTTACGATATAAACCTACTCAAGCCCTGGAAAGATAGAGAAGTCTTGTTAACCCTAGTACCCCCAGGTCCGTCAGAGAATCAAGAAACTGACCCAGAGGTTAGCATAGCTGAAACCCTGTCTGTTCATCAGAAACGAGAGGTTCAGAATTTAGTGAGAAGAAACAAAGAAATCTTCTCTATACAGCCAGGTAGAACTAGCGTAATTGAACATGACCTAGTCTCTGAACCGGGGGTCCGAGTTAACCTTAAACCGTACCGAATCCCAGAGGCCAAAAGAAAGGCTATAAGTTTAGAGGTTAAAAAAATGCTAAAACTAGGTGTAATTGAGGAATCCCAAAGTGGGTGGAACAGCCCTATAGTCTTAGTCCCAAAGCCAGATGGTACAACAAGGTTTTGTAATGACTACCGGAAACTAAACGCGGTGTCAAAATTTGATACTTATCCTATGCCCAGGGTAGATGAACTTGTAGAGAGACTGGGCAAAGCCCGATATCTCACAACCCTAGACCTAACAAAAGGGTACTGGCAGGTTCCCCTCACAGAAAGGGCAAAAGAAAAGACAGCCTTCTCAACCCCAGACGGCCTCTTTCAGTATAAGGTGTTGCCTTTTGGCTTACATGGAGCTCCCGCCACATTCCAAAGAATGATGGATAAAATTTTAAAACCACATGCTCGGTATGCTGCCGCCTACCTGGATGATGTGGTAATCCAGAGTGAAGATTGGCAATCCCACCTTCCAAAGGTCCAAGCTGTGCTTGACGCAGTCCGGTCTGCTGGACTAACTGCTAACCCCGCTAAATGCACTATTGGTCTGGAGGAGGCCAAGTATCTGGGATATTCTATTGGCAGAGGTTTACTCAAACCCCAAACACTCAAAGTGGAGGCGATACAAAATTGGCCAAGGCCAGTTACAAAAAAAACAAGTAAGGACCTTTTTGGGGTTAATTGGGTACTATAGAAGGTTTATTCCCAATTTTGCAACTAAGGCAACCCCACTAACTGACCTCACAAAAGCAAGAGGACCGCTAATGGTAAAGTGGTCCCCCGAAACCGAACAGGCCTTTAGAAGCCTGAAAGAAGCTCTCTGTGCCCAACCAGTGTTGGTCACACCTGACTTCTCCAAAGAGTTCGTAGTTCAAACCGACGCATCTGAGGTAGGACTGGGGGCGGTACTCTCCCAGGAGTCTCAAGGTGAGGAGCACCCCATCCTTTATTTAAGTAGGAAACTAAATCCCCAGGAGAAAAATTACTCCATAGTAGAGAAAGAGTGTCTCGCAATAAAGTGGGCAGTAGAGACGCTCAAATACTACCTGTTGGGGAGAAAATTCCGGTTGGTCACAGATCATGCACCCCTTACCTGGATGTGTCAAAACAGGGAAAAGAATGCTAGAGTGACCAGGTGGTTCCTAAGCCTACAACCCTTTAAATTTTCTGTGGAACACAGGTCAGGGCACAAACATGGCAATGCTGACGGGTTGTCAAGGATGCACTCCCTAATATCCATGGTCGCTCATCCCTCGAGGTCTGAGCTGGGGGGGAGGATATGTGACAGAAACCAGGGGATGGTAATAAATTCCGTATATAGGGCTCCCAGGATACTAGACAGTTTCTATCCTGTTTGGCCTGGGAGTGCAGCCTTATAATACATACACTCCATCCCACAGTTTGGCAAGCGCTGGAACTGAGGGATGAGAGATCCAGACCAGAGTTTGTCTGCTGCCTGATTTCTGTCACCTGTCATGCTAATTAGGAATCAGGTATGAAAGTCTGATTTCCTGTTTGCTCTGGTCTCTCCACAAGAGCCAGGAGGCTGGAAGGCTGCTGAACTACAGAGGGGAGAAGCCTCTTCCCCAAACAGGTTCAATCTTTCTGTTCATTTGTGTAAGACTGCAAAAGTACCTTGTTTTGTTGTTGGAAGTGGAAAAGCCACTTCCAACCCTGAGTCAGGTATATCTAAGTTAAGTTATCGCTCAGGTGAGCAGCTTTTGGTTTTGCTCTGTTTTCTGTTGTATGTCCCGGACAAACGACGGAGCCCCGGAGTAAGCCGTTTGTCACAATACATACATATATATATACATACATGTATATATATACACATATATGTATGTATGTATGTATATATATATATATATATATATATATATTTATATACCATAATACTGAGTTAAGTTATGGTGAGTAAAAAAAGTGACAAAAACCCTCCATAGGAAAGCAAATATGCAAATACAACTGTATGCTCATCTGCATGTTTTAGGCAGGTCTGCAACCCCGCCTTTCCCCATTATCACCCAGCATACAGCACTTCCACTGCAGCAAGGGATTCTGGGAAATGACATGCAAATGAGCACACAGTGGCACTTTTTGCCTCAAAAACCATTTTTAACATGGTTCCCTATAGGCTTAAGCTTGCTGCATGGTCAAAGCTGGCTGTGCTCAAAGCTGTTAAAAATGGTTTGAGCACAGCAATGGGAACCATTGAGCAATGGGAACCATGTTAAAAATGGTTTTTGAGGCAAAAAGTGACACTGTGTGCTCATTTGCATGTCATTTCCCAGAATCCCTTGCTGCAGTGGAAGTGCTGTATGCTGGGTGATAATGGGGAAAGGCGGGGTTGCAGACCTGCCTAAGACATGCAGATGAGCATACAGTTGTATTTGCATATATATATATATATATATATATATATATATATATATATATATATATGTATATGTATATGTATATATATATATATATATATATATATATATATATATATATATATATGTATATATATGTATATATATGTATATGTATATATGTATATATATATACACATTTTAAGTTATGGTGGGTGAAAAAGGCGACAAAAAACATCCACCGTTCGCATATAGACAATAAAGAATATCACTTGTGAGCACATTCACGTCTTAGACAGGTCTGCACCCCCGCCTTTCACCATTACAACCTAGCATACAGTCTAATCCCATGCTGTGCTTAAAAGCTGTGTGAACAGCAGAGCATTTGCTTATATGGGTTCCATGTAAAAATGGATTTCAGGCAAAAGGTGACACATTGTGTGCTCATTTGCATGTCATTTCCTAGAATCCCTTGCTGCAGTGGAAGCACTGTATGCTAGGTGAGAATGGTTGAAAGGCCTGTCTAAGACATGTGAATCTGCTCACAAGTGATATTCTTTATTGGATATTGTCACAGTAACTTGTGAAGGGTTATAATATACACAAATCTCTGGGTTTAATTGAACACAACTAAGATATGATAAATTAAGTTTATTCCTTAAAAAAGGTGAACACACAAGATTGCACGAATAACATACAGAATATAGCACTTACGTGGGATGGGGCAATGAAGTAATCAAAGACAGGATTAGCAATTCATCAAAGTAATCAGGATTCTTTCAGATGTTCAAACGATGACACTGGGCATAGGGCTTACACTCGTTTATATGGGGTTTCAGCCCTATCCCTTAACATTGGGTGCCAGGCATTGGTTATCAATTACCTCCACCCAATTACCCCTTGCCACCTCACGTGGGAGCATTTAATACCTGCCCACACGGGTGGGCATTATTCTAATCAGGGGCTCATTTCCCTATCCCCCCCTCCCAAAAGCCTGGCATCGCCCAGTCTGCCTTTTGGGTCCCTTCACAGGAAAACCTTTATCTCAAGGTGTGAAACACAACACTTTACCCAAGTACCCATGTCCTGCTCTTCTTTGTCCTAGCATACACAAGGAGGATGGGGGAGCCTTTGATCAGGGGGTTTATTGTAGACCTCTTGTCGCCCCCTGAGCATTAACATACCATATGGGCCTCTAGCTTTCCCGTGCTTTACCCTAGACCCAAAACATAATACATTTTCACAATCATATTTATATTAAAATAATCCTTTCTGTGGGTCTGAGCGGGCTGCAATTTGCCAGGTCCTCATGCCAGAGGACCCTTGCCATAGTGGCCAAATATCAGCCCTCCACGACCCCCAGAACAGGAGATACTAAAACCAAGTTAAAATCTCCTATTAACTTTAATGCAGGATTCTCCGCTACGCTAAAAGAAATATCTGCGTTTCACTCTCCCATTGAAATCAATGGGCTCCGCCGTTATAGGCTTTTAATGGAGCAACTCCGCAATTGAAGTCAATGGGAAAACAACATTTTTCACAGTTACCCATACTCCGTCTGGTTGATCGGAGGGGGCTGGAAATTGCCATGCAGTCATGCCGGAGGAGTGACTACATGCTACCCAAATCCCAGCCCTCTGGTACTCGCAGAAATGGAGATATGGGTTTTCACTTTACACACTTTCGGACTTAGCCGCTTCAAAGCCACGCGGCTTTCCTCCATTAGAATCAATAGGGCATGCGCTGTCATAGGATACAATGGGACCTCCGCTACCATTGAAGTCAGTGGGAAACACACTTTTTCACAGTTAACCCTACTCCGTTCGGTTGAGAGGAGAGGGCTGGAAATTGCCATGCAGTCATGCCGGAGCAGTGACTACATCCAGGACAAATCCCAGCCGCCTGATCCCCACGGAACCGGAGTTATGGGTTTTCAGTTTACACTGTTTTGGACTTAGTGTTTGAAAGCCACGCGGCTTTCTCTGCCATTGCGGACAATGGTGAGACCCTCGTGGCCAGCGCGACCCTTTCTTGTCGCCATTAACTGTCGGACCCGGTTGGGGTCGAGTGAGGGGGTTCCTAGGGGCCAGGGGCAAAACAAATTTTATTTCTGGGTGCCCTAGAACAAAAGTTCCCACGCCAATTGGGCGTGAACTTGACCGAGACCTGATCAAAGCTCTTTTTAGACATTGTTTCCGCTCTTGCGGGTTTGCGGTCTGGCTGGCTGTCAGCTCGTCTCCGGAGGTCGGCTTCAAGGAATCCCCATTGAAATGCATTACTCCATTCACTTTCAATGGGGAACCGCTACTCCTTCTCTCGGGCGCCACCTGCAGGTCTTCTATGATATCGGGCCTAAACCACTGAAATTCCCATTGACTTGCATGAGGCTTCAATGGCGGCCTATGGACGAGCTGCAAAATGGAGCCTGAAAAGGCGGGAAAGGGGACAAAGGGCCATAAACCTGCAAATGCAATTAACCCTTTCCCTCCCGTCCTGATCCCAGTGTATGTACACTGTACAGGTACAAACACCAATAATTGTACCCATATACATTTCTATCACATAGACCACAGTTTGCCCTGGGGCAGGGGAATAAAAATACATTAATTCCCTCTAAATGTGGGACTAGGATAACCAAGGGACGTACCTTTTGGTTGTGAAGCAGGGGAACATATGTATTATCAGTACATTTCTGGTTAAACCCTCACTTCCCAGACGATGGAAGGGGGTGCCTAATGGGGGTGACCCCTTTATTACTCGCGTGGCACCCCTCCTCGTCACAGATATATATACAGATGCAGCGGACATTATTTTAACAAATCACGGCGCCGTTTTTGTGTGCGCTGCTGTACTCCACGCGGCATGAACGCGCCCAATCGCCCCAGGCACACGTGTTTATCGTGGTTGCTTTGTTTGAATTTCATGGATTGTGTGCAATTAAATGTAATGAAATAAATGAATTGTAATGTGTACAGTACTGTGCTACTGTGTCAATTTCAGGTGTTTAAACGCCAGAACACTAAAATGCCATTTTCTGCACTCGCGTCTTAAGGCAGGAAGGTTGGACGTAATCCCGCGCCATGACATGGGTATTCCGAGGTATACACCGCGTTATTTGTTAAAATAATGGCAGCTGCATCTGTATTTGTTTATCTATTATGTGTACACACATGTACAGTGTTGAGAAAGTTTGTAAAACCATTAGAATTTTCACATAGTGAAAAAATAGAGTCCTAAAAATAGATAAAGATAACCCGATCAAACAAATTACGCAAAAATATGATCATTTTTCAACATTTATTTAACCACAAATGATTCAACATTCAATATTCATGTAGTCACGGGGACCAGAATTTTTAACACCGAAACCACCCGGATCACTATCACCAGGCAGAACACAGACGTTGAATACACAAAAGTTTATTCTGGCAAGACAGCAAACACACAAATCATACATTCACAATGAAACACTCACCAACTAGGGCCTGAGGGGGAAGAATCTAGCCTCAACTAGGTGCAGGGGCCTGCTTCAGTAAGCTTGCCCTGAACAGCTTCTTCCCCGGTATCTCAGTGCTATTCGCTCAATAGCACTTTTGAAAATCCCGCCAGCCGTGTCTCCGATCGACTCCAAACTTCATCTGGTTCTCTGATTGGCTGCGCTCCTTACATAGCCCTCGTCTACTATTCTTTTCATGGAGCCGGAGCCGTCGCCCAATCAGAACGTGGATCGTTAGGCTGCAGCCAAGCAAAGGATGAGGGCTTGTCCGGCTGCACCAATCAGAGGAGGGGGCCGGCTTTGGCACTCTGGACCGCCCCTCGTGGAGGGAGCTGCTGGGGAGCGGGAAATTTGAACTGGCCAATTGGAATCGCACCCTCGGGACTCAGACCCGCTAATGGTTTCCTTAACCAGCCCCATACCTCCCGCTGGGTAGACACCACAGTGTCTCGGAGGAAAAAAGGCTCTGCCCCGCTGAGAGTCTGTCCAAGGACCTGATAATCAGCCCTTCCCCGCTCACCATTGTCATGGTACTTAGCCGCTCCCAGCCTTTGTCACGGCATTTCTCTGCCTGCAGCCCAGCTAAGTGAATTACTGGGTCTGCACGCAGGGAAATGCTGAAAACACAAATCACATCACTGGCTTCCTAACTGTGGGGAACATACTAACCTAAGGAATAAAAGTGCTTTTTATGATACAGTCCCAATTCCTCAATTCATACACTTTCCCCCCTTCCAGACATCACACAATGATTAGCTCTTTTCTGGAAGGGGTTACACAAAACATTACATCCAGGCCAAAATGAGCCTCACAGAGGGAGCCATTACACATGTTTTTGGGGCAGCTTGCCGTGCTTCACCATTATTATGTGGTGCTGGCTACCCCTACCGTGATACGTGTGAATAAGTATGTGACCCTTTAGATTCAGTACCTGGTGGCGCCCCCTTCGCGTTTCCATGAATTGCTGGTCAGTCTCACATCGGTTTTGAGGAATTTTGGCCCATTCCTCCTTACGGAACTGCTTCCTTGCATGGACCTCTTGCATCAGGTTCTGCAACAACATTTCAAAGGGGTTTAGGTCCGGACTTAGACTAGGCCATTCTCAAACGTGGAATTTATTCTTCTGAAGCCATTCTTTTTTCCAGGCGATAGGGTGCTAGTTCTGGTTCCCACCGTAGAGAGTAAATTTCTTGCTAAGTGGCATGGGCCATATGAGGTCTTGGAAAGAGTGGGAGAAGTAAATTACAAGGTGAGACAGCCAGGTAGGAGGAAACCTGAGCAAATGTACCATGTAAACCTACTTAAGCCCTGGAAAGATAGAGAGGTCTTGTTAACCCTAGTACCCCCAGGTCCGTCAGAGAATCAAGAAACTGACCCAGAGGTTAGCATAGCTGAAACCCTGTCCGTTCATCAGAAACGAGAGGTCCAGAATTTAGTGAGAAGAAACAAAGAAGTCTTCTCTACACAGCCAGGTAGAACTAGCGTAATTGAACATGACCTAGTCTCTGAACCGGGGGTTAGAGTTAACCTTAAACCGTACTGAATCCCAGAGGCCAAAAGAGAGGCTATAAGTTTAGAGGTTAAAAAAATGCTACAGTAAAACTAGGTGTAATTGAGGAATCCCAAAGTGGGTGGAACAGCCCTATAGTTTTAGTCCCAAAGCCAGACGGTACAACAAGGTTTTGCAATGACTACCGGAAACTAAACGCGGTGTCAAAATTTGATACTTATCCTATGCCCAGGGTTGATGAACTGGTAGAGAGACTGGGCAAAGCCCGATATCTCACGACCCTAGACCTAACAAAAGGGTACTGGCAGGTACCCCTCACAGAAAGGGCAAAAGAAAAGACAGCCTTCTCAACCCCAGACGGCCTTTTTCAATATAGGGTGTTGCCTTTTGGCTTACATGGAGCTCCCGCCACATTCCAAAGAATGATGGATAAAATTTTAAAACCACATGCTCGGTATGCTGCCGCCTACCTGGATGATGTGGTAATCCATAGTGAAGATTGGCAATCCCACCTTCCAAAGGTCCAAACTGTGCTTGACGCAGTTCGGTCTGCTGGACTAACTGCTAACCCCGCTAAATGCACAATTGGTCTGGAGGAGGCCAAGTATCTGGGGTATTCTATTGGCAGAGTTTTACTCAAACCCCAAACACTTAAAGTAGAGGCGATACAAAATTGGCCAGTTACAAAAAAACAAGTAAGGACCTTTTTGGGATTAATTGGTTACTATAGAAGATTTATTCCCAATTTTGCAACTAAGGCAACCCCACTAACCGACCTCACAAAAGCAAGAGGGCCGCTAATGGTAAAGTGGTCCCCCGAAACCGAACAGGCCTATAGAAGCCTGAAAGAAGCTCTCTGTGCCCAACCAGTGTTGGTCACACCTTGTCACGGTTGTGCTCGCCACAAACCTGGGTCGGACCGCGTGGCTGAGGTGGGGTTGTAAAAGCACTGACCTTAGACCACGCAGGCTGAGCCGGATTGCGCAGTTCGTAGTCATACGTAGCAGGGTCAGGACTGGAGAAGGCAGCATCGTCAGTGGACAAGCCAGGGTCAGGACTGGAGACATCAGGGTAAACGTTATTCAAGCAGGAGTTCGGCAACAGGTAGTCAGGAGCTCCCCGCTTCAGCTTAGGAGCACGGGAGTGGACTCTGCGCGTGCAGCGACCATGGCCCATGGTACTGGTCTCAGGAAGTGATAGGTAGACCGGAGTGGGCACACCGCCTGGCAGCAGTGGTAGATCAGTGCTTCAGCGCAAGAGTCCTGAGTTGGCTGGAGAATCCTCCGCTTCAGCGCAGGAACCAGGACATGGCCTCTGCAATAGAGAATGAGCAGCAGGCCCCAGGAACCAGGGAGCTGAAGACAACACTGGGGAAACCTCCGCTTCAGCACAGGAGACAGGAACTAGCAGCCGGTCTCAGGAAACGGAGCTGAAGTCAACAAGGAGAGTACTCCACTTCAGCACAGGAGACAGTAACAGAACTCTGCGTGAACTAGGGAATAGAACTAGAGAGGTTAGAACACAACAGAGCCAAGCCATAGGGCTTGTGGCAGAACACTTGTGAAAACCAGGAAGGGTTATGCTCGGCCGAGAAGGATTGTGGGGGATGCAGTACTTAAAGGCCAGCGGGCCAATCCCCGGAGGAGGGTGTGAAGGCACTGCTCCAATGAGTGAGTACAAGGCTAGGTTGCAGTGATAGCTTGCACAGCTGCAGTAGATACCAGAGGGAGTGTTCCAGGACTGCACAGGTCTGTGAGGCAAGGTAAGCAGTAAACTGAGGTGTGGATTCCTTACATACCTGACTTCTCTAAAGAGTTCTTAGTCCAAACCGACGCATCTGAGGTAGGGCTGGGGGCTGTACTCTCCCAGGAGTCTCAAGGTGAGGAGCACCCCATCCTTTATTTAAGTAGGAAACTAAATCCCCAGGAGAAAAATTACTCCATTGTCGAGAAAGAGTGTCTCGCAATAAAGTAGGCTGTAGAGACGCTCAAATACTATCTGTTGGGGAGAAAATTCCGGTTGGTCACAAATCATGCACCCCTCACCTGGATGTGTCAAAACAGAGAGAAGAATGCTAGAGTGACCAGGTGGTTCCTACGCCTACAACCCTTTAAATTTTCTGTGAAACACAGGTCAGGGCACAAACATGGCAATGCTGACGGGTTGTCAAGGATGCACTCCCTAATATCCATGGTCGCTCATCCCTCGAGGTCTGAGCTGGGGGGGAGGATATGTGACAGAAACCAGGGGATGGTAATAAATTCCATATATAGGGCTCCCAGGATACTGAACAGTTTCTATCCTGTTTAGGCTGGAAAATGCAGCCTCATAATACATGCACTCCATCCCACAATTTGGCAAGTTCTGGAACTGAGGGATGAGGGATCCAGACCAGAGTTTGTCTGCTGCCTGATTTCTGTCACCTGTCATGCTAGTTGGAAATCAGGTATTTAAGACTGATTTCCTGGTTCCTCTTCCCTCTCCCCAAGAGCCTGGAGGCAGGAAGGCTGCTGGAAGCAGAGAGGGGAAAAGCCTCTCCCCAAACAGGTTAAATCATTTTGCTCCTTGTTTCTAAAACTGCAAAGTTCCTTATTTTTGTTGTTGGAAGTGGAAAAGCCACTCCAACCCTGAGTCAGGGAAAACCTTAGTTAAGTTATTGCTCAGGTGAGCAGGCTTTTGTTTTGCTTGTGTTTCTGTTGTATGCAGTGTGGCAGTCTCAGTGCCTGGGACTGAATAAACCAGGCATAGCCTGTTTAAAGGAACAGCACGTTATGCCTCGTCATTTAACCTACCCTAAAAGACCGTGTTCTAACTGTCCCGGACAGACGGCGGGGCCCCGGAGTAAGCCGTTTGTCACAATACATACATACATACATTCATTACATGCCACGCCCACTGTGGTTTACACACCACACACAACACAGTTACAGCTGGAGCAAATACGTTTGTTTTTTAAATTGGATACAAATAAATAGTATTATTTCCATCAGCACCATGTTCTGTGAGCTCCGGCCCTTCTTATAAAAGTGCAAATACTGGGGCTGCTTGCTGCAGGGAATCTGTCCTTTCTTTTATATGATGGGGAAGTCTAGAAGTATCTGTGTGTCTCCGTTGTGATGAAGGCCAGGCTGTGCTGTGCAGTCTCCCTATCTCTCTCCCCCCCTCTCCCCTTCATCCTCCCCCTATCTCTCCCTCCCCTCCTCTCTCTCTCTTCCCCCCTCTCTCTCCCTCCCCTCCTCTCTCTCTCTTCCCCCCTCTCTCTCCCTCCTCTCTCTCTCCCCCCTCCTCTCTCCCTCCCCCTCCTCTCTCCCTCCACTCCTCTCTCCCTCCACTCCTCTCTCTCTCCCCCTTACCTCTCCCTTACCCTCTCCCTCCCCTCTTTCCTCCTCCCTCTCTCACCCCTCTCTTTCTCTCTCCCCCTCCCTCTCCCTCTCCCCCTTCTCTCTCTTTCCCTCCCCCTCCCTCCCGCCTCTTTCTTATCCCCCTCACTCTTTCTTCCCCTTCACTCTCTCTTCCCCCCTCTCTCTTCCCCCCTCTCCCTCTCTCTTCTTAAACTCTCCCTCTCTTTCCCCTATCCCTCTCTCTTCCCAATCTCTCTCCCCATTTCTCCCCTCCCTCTCTCTCTCTTCCCCCTCTCTCTCCCCATCTCTCTATCTCCCGCCCTCCCTCTCTCTCTCTACCCTCTCTGTTATTGAGATTAACGAGCTGTTTCCTTGTCCCGTTTGCTAGAATAATTATGAGGATGAGTTGGGGCAGAGAAACGCTCTGACTCAGGGAGACAAACTGCGCGCCTTGAAGAGTCGGAGACAGCCGCGCTCTGCTACCACTGGCGCCCTGCGGTGAGAAACCGGATCCCTCTCTCTCGCACTCTTTCCTTCACTCTGTCTCTTTTCCTCACTCTCGCTCTGTCTATTTCCTTCGCTCTGTCTCTTTCCCACGCTCTGTCTCTTTCCCACGCTCTGTCTCTTTCCCACGCTCTGTCTCTTTCCCACGCTCTGTCTATTTCCCACGCTCTGTCTCTTTCCCACGCTCTGTCTCTTTCCCTCGCTCTGTCTCTTTCCCTCGCTCTGTCTCTTTCCCTCGCTCTGTCTCTTTCCCTCGCTCTGTCTCTTTCACTCGCTCTGTCTTTCTCTCGCTCTCGCTTTGGCTCTTTCCCTCGCTCTGTCTCTTTCCCTCACGCTCGCTCTGTCTCTTACCCTCGCTCTCGCTCTGTCTCTTTCCCTCGCTCTGTCTCTTTCCCTCGCTCTGTCTCTTTCCCTCGCTCTGTCTCTTTCCCTCGCTCTCACTCTTTCCCTCGCGCTCCCTCTGTCTCTTACCCTCGCTCTCGCTCTGTCTCTTTCCCTCGCTCTGTCTCTTTCCCTCGCTTTGTCTCTTTCCCTCGCTCTCGCTCTGTCTCTTTCCCTCGCTCTGTCTCTTTCCCTCGCTCTGTCTCTTTCCCTCGCTCTTGCTCTGTCTCTTTCCCTCGCTCTCGCTCTGTCTCTTTCCTTCGCTCTCGCTCTTTCCCTCGCTCTCGCTCTGTCTCTCTCCCTCGCTCTGTCTCTCTCCCTCGCTCTGTCTCTCTCCCTCGCTCTGTCTCTCTCCCTCGCTCTGTCTCTCTCCCTCGCTCTGTCTCTCTCCCTCGCTCTGTCTCTCTCCCTCGCTCTGTCTCTCTCCCTCGCTCTGTCTCTCTCCCTCGCTCTGTCTCTCTCCCTCGCTCTGTCTCTCTCCCTCGCTCTGTCTCTCTCCCCCGCTCTGTCTCTCTCCCTCGCTCTGTCTCTCTCCCTCGCTCTGTCTCTCTCCCTCGCTCTGTCTCTCTCCCTCGCTCTGTCTCTCTCCCTCGCTCTGTCTCTCTCCCTCGCTCTGTCTCTCTCTTTCCCTCGCTCTGTCTCTTTCCCTCGCTCTGTCTCTTTCCCTCGCTCTGTCTCTTTCCCTCGCTCTGTCTCTTTCCCTCGCTCTGTCTCTTTCCCTCGCTCTGTCTCTTTCCCTCGCTCTGTCTCTCTCCCTCGCTCTGACTCTCTCCCTCGCTCTGTCTCTCTCCCTCGCTCTGTCTCTTTCCCTCGCTCTGTCTCTTTCCCTCGCTCTGTCTCTTTCCCTCGCTCTGTCTCTTTCCCTCGCTCTGTCTCTTTCCCTCGCTCTGTCTCTTTCCCTCGCTCTCGCTCTGTTTCTCTCCCTCGCTCTGTCCCTCGCTCTCGCTCTGTCTCTCTCCCTCGCTCTCGCTCTGTCTCTCTCCCTCGCTCTCGCTCTGTCTCTTTCCCTCGCTCTGGCTCTGTCTCCCTCGCTCTCGCTCTGTCTCTCTCCCTCGCTCTGTCTCTCTCCCTCGCTCTGTCTCTCTCCCTCGCTCTGTCTCTCTCCCTCGCTCTGTCTCTCTCTTTCCCTCGCTCTGTCTCTTTCCCTCGCTCTGTCCCTTTCTCTCGCTCTGTCTCTTTCCCTCGCTCTGTCTCTTTCCCTCGCTCTGTCTCTTTCCCTCGCGCTCCCTCTGTCTCTTACCCTCGCTCTCGCTCTGTCTCTTTCCCTCGCTCTGTCTCTTTCCCTCGCTTTGTCTCTTTCCCTCGCTCTCGCTCTGTCTCTTTCCCTCGCTCTGTCTCTCTCCCTCGCTCTGACTCTCTCCCTCGCTCTGTCTCTCTCCCTCGCTCTGTCTCTTTCCCTCGCTCTGTCTCTTTCCCTCGCTCTGTCTCTTTCCCTCGCTCTGTCTCTTTCCCTCGCTCTGTCTCTTTCCCTCGCTCTCGCTCTGTTTCTCTCCCTCGCTCTGTCCCTCGCTCTCGCTCTGTCTCTCTCCCTCGCTCTCGCTCTGTCTCTCTCCCTCGCTCTCGCTCTGTCTCTTTCCCTCGCTCAGTAACGTTTAGATCTGGCTAAATACAGATTGATATCCTAACACATATTTGTCATTCTTTGTGTGTGTGGTGTGTGTGTGTATATACGCGTGTGTCTGTATTACACGTACACATGGTTATGGCTTAATCATTTGGCTGAAGATTCTGTTATTGGCTGGTTTAGGGTATAACTTTCTATGACATACATACAATATATATATATATACAGTGTTCGACAAACCTATACATTTGCTCGCCCCGGGCGAGTGGATTTAACCCCCGGGCGAGTAAATATTGGCCCAAGCAGCACACGTTTGGTACTAGGTGGCGAGTAGATTTTTTTGTGTGGCGAGTAGATTTTTTGGTGATTTGTCAACCACTGTATATATATATATATATATATTTACAAAGTATATAGCATATGGAAATATTACTGTATGCTCATTTGCATGTCTTAGACAGGTCTGCAGCCCCACATTTCACCATTTGCACCCAGCACACAGCACTTCCACTGCAGCAAGGGATTTTGCTTTAAAACCATAAACATGGTTCCCTATAGGCTTAAGCTTGCTGCATGGTCACAGATTTGAGCATAGCCAGGGTTAAGATGCATAGCCAGTAAACCCACCCACAGACAGCTGTTTCGACCTTAATGGGTCTCCTCAGTGTGGGGTTGGTTACACTGGCTTTGCAAAAATGAAGCAAGGGATAGGTTTTACCATACTTAGTTAAGTTATGGTGGGTAAAATTTTTTGACAAAAACCCTCCACAGCAAAGCATATAGCATATAAACCTATCCCTTGCATAATGTTTGCATAGCCTGTATAACCAATATATATATATACAGTATAGTGGTTGACAAATCACCAAAAAATCTACTCGCCACACAAAAAAATCTACTCGCCACCTAGTACCAAACGTGTGCTGCTTGTGCCAATATTTACTCGCCCGGGGGTTAAATCCACTCGCCCGGGGCGAGCAAATGTATAGGTTTGTCGAACACTGTTATATATATATATATATATATATATATATGCAAATACAACTGTATGCTCATCTGCATCTTTTAGGCAGGTCTGCAACCCCACCTTTCACCATTGTCACCCAGCATACAGCACTTCCACTGCAGCAAGGGATTCTGGGAAATGACATGCAAATGAGCACACAGTGCCACTTTTTGCCTCAAAAACCATTTTTAACATGGTTCTCTATAGGCTTAAGCTTGCTGCATGGTCACAGCTTTGAGCACAGCCAGGGTTAAGGTGCATACCCAGAAAACCACCCACAGACAGGGTTTTTGTCACTTTTTTTACTCACCATAACTTAACTCAGTATTATATATATATATATATATATATGCAAATATAACTGTATGCTCATCTGCATGTCTAAGGCCTCGGTCCCGCTGCGCTCGTTGGCGCGGGCGGCGGGTCGCGAGTTCCCCACCAGCAGGGGAATCCTCGCGAGCCGGTCCCGGTCCCCCCTGGCGGCACAGCTGACTACACGCTGTAGCGGGTCAGCCGCTGGAGACACCAGAGAATGGTGTTTCCTAGCGTTGACGCGTGACGTGTGTGGCTGTGAGCCAATGGGGAGGGGAGGCTTCGGGAGGAGGAGAGGCTTCGGGGAGCGGGGAGGAGTGTGGAGTGAAAGCAGGTGAGTGCCTGTCTGTGTGTGTGTCTGAGTGCGTGCCTGTCTGTGTGTGTGTGTCTGAGTGCGTGAGTGCCTGTCTGTGTGTGTGTGTGTGTGTATGAGTGCGTGAGTGCCTGCCTGTGTGTGCGCGCGTGTGTGTGTGTATGAGTGCGTGAGTGCCTGCCTGTGTGTGTGTGCGCGCGTGTATGAATGAGTGCCTGCGTGTGTGTGTTTAAACTTACCTTCCAGCTCCAGCCTGAGTCCGTGGAGGGAGGGGGGGGGGAGAGTAGCGGGTCCCTCCGCTCAAGCCACGCCCCCCTCCCTGTCAATCCGCCCACCTCCCGCCCACCTCCCGATCAAACCTCCCACCTCCCGCTCCGGCTCCCGCTCCCTACAGACCGCAGATCGCGGTCTGTGTATCTCAGCGCACCGCCTGTCAGCAGCGCAGGTGCGCTGACTCTGGGAGCGGGGCCTTAGCCTTAGGCAGGTCTGCAACCCCGCCTTTCCCCATTATCACCCAGCATACAGCACTTCCACTGCAGCAAGGGATTCTGGGAAATGACATGCAAATGAGCACACAGTGTCACTTTTTATATATATATACATATATATATATATATACACACACCTGTCTCTTACACATACAAATATTCTGTAATTCCATTCTTATATACCAATAGGGACCACATAGTATCTATACACATTTTTAGTAATGCTACAGACTCATACATTTCCTCACCTACCCACACCATTGATATACACTCCCACTCCACACACACCTTTTGTAAAGCGCTGTATACACTGTGGGCTTTTTACGAATTTATATTTACATACATTCAAACACACACACACTCTTACATCACTAACATTCATGGACTATTTAAAACCTCAAGTCATAAATCGTATACTACACAGGGGGGTGTTAGGTTTCAGTCACAGATAGCATTCCTACAGTATATGCACTGTTTTTAAGTTTAACCTTGCTGCTTTATTCAATGTACCATCGCCGGAAGAAGAGATCAGTCTATCTCGAAAGCTTGCACAAATAAAAGCATTTAGTTAGCCACAGAACGGTATCTTCTATTCATTTATATATATATATACAGTGTTCGACAAACCTATACATTTGCTCGCCCCGGGCGAGTGGATTTAACATCGTGGCGAGCTCCTATTGGCCCAAGCAGCACACGTTTGGTACTAGGTGGCGAGTAGATTTTTTTTGTGTGGCGAGTAGATTTTTTTGTGTGGCGAGTAGATTTTTTTGTGTGGCGAGTAGATTTTTTGGTGATTTGTCGACCACTGTGTATGTGTGTATGTATGTATGTATGTATATGTGTATATATATATATATATATATATATATATATATATATATAGTTTCAAATGACAGGTGGAAAGATTTGGGCAGAATAGGTTGGCATACTGTGCGGTCCCGGTTGTCTGGAGGTGTGTGTAAGTTCCAAATGTGAAGTAGTTATGGCTCAGAATAAATTCGATGCATTTAGTCACTGTCTCTGTGAGTGGCTCCTGTGTATGTCAGTTAGGGCACAGCATGTAATACTGTATACCTGGGAATATAACTGGTTACATTGGTTCCCCTTTGTTTTTCAGTCTGGATGAGATGAAGCTGCACACGAGATCCACGTCACAGCCGTTCAGGTGGGTGATGTTTCGCAATGTCCCCGCATTTACTGTCACGCTGTGTGTTCGTTCCTCGTCCTGTCCTGAACAAACTGTAGCAACACACACATGTTCCAGGAGCATGAGAGCACCATGTTACCACTCTTAGTACAGCGTGACCATATTCCAAAAGCAAAGCTGGAAATCTATGGGGTATTTAGGGCCCAGAAATTAATATTTCTACTCTGGGGTCTGTGTGTTTAGAACTCCCAGCAGTATCCGTCTCTGTTTTATCCGGGGTCCATAAAATGGCCGTACCTTGTCCTAGGAAGAGGTCATGGTAGCAGATAAGCCAGGGACACCTGTTCTACGTTACTTTATAAGAGGTGTTCCTGATTCATATGATAACGCAGTTATACAGCACATATACGTTTATATCAGAAATAAATACTCATGCATGAACACGCCTTGTGTTATTCCTGGTGTGTAATCCCACATGCATGAACACGCCTTGTGTTATTCCTGGTGTGTAATCCCACATGCATGAACACGCCTTGTGTTATTCCTGGCATGTAACCTCACATGCGTGAAACACCCTGCCCTATTTCTGGCTTGTAACCCCACATGCATGAACACGTCCTATCGTGTAACATGCATGAACATTCCCTGCATTATTCCTGGCGTGTAACCCCACATGCATGAACATGCCCTGCATTATTCCTGTCGTGTAACCCCACATGCATGAACACAACCTGCCCTATTCCTGGCGTGTAACCCCACATGCATGAACACAACCTGCCCTATTCCTGGCGTGTAACCCCACATGCATGAACATGCCCTGCGTTATTTCTGGCATGTATCCCCACATGCACGAACACGCTCTGCCCTATTCCTGACGTGTAACCCCACATGCATGAACAAGTCCAGCGTTATTCCTGGCGTGTAACTCCACATGCATGAACACACCCTGCCCTATTCCTGACGTGTAACCCCAGATGCATGAACAAGTCATGCGTTATTCCTGGCATGTATCCCCACATGCACGAACACGCTCTGCCCTATCCCTGGCATGTAACCCCACATGCATGAACACGTCCTGTATTATTCCTGGCGTGTAACCCCACATGCATGAACACACCTTGCGTTATTCCTGGCATGTAACTTGGTATGCATGAACATGCCCTGCCCTTTTCCTGGTATGTAACCCCACATGCATGAACACACTAGCGGTATTCCTGACGTGTAACCCCACATGCAGGAACGTGCCCTGCCCTATTCCTGGCGTTTAAACCCACATACATGAACACGTTCTGGCGTGTAACCCCACATGCAGGAACACGCACTACGCTATTCCTGGCGTGTAGCCCCACATGCATGAACACGCCCTGCCCTATTTCTGGCATGTAACCCATTATGCACGAACACGCCCTGCCCTATTCCTGGCGTGTAACCCCACATGCTTGAACATGTCCTGCGTTATTCCTGGCTTGTAACCCCACATGCATGAACACGTCCTGCCCTATTTCTGGCGTGTAACCCCACATGCATGAACACGTCCTGCCCTATTCCTGGTGTGTAACCCCACATGCATGAACACGTCCTGCCCTATTCCTGGCGTGTAACCCCACATGCATGAACACGTCCTGCCCTATTCCTGGCGTGTAACCCCACATGCATGAACACGCTCTGCCCTATTCCTGGCGTGTAACCCCACATGCACGAACACGTCCTGCCCTATTCCTGGCGTGTAACCCCACATGCATGAACACGTCCTGCCCTATTCCTGGCGTGTAACCCCACATGCATGAACACGTCCTGCCCTATTCCTGGCGTGTAACCCCACATGCATGAACACGCTCTGCCCTATTCCTGGCGTGTAACCCCACATGCATGAACACGTCCTGCCCTATTCCTGGCGTGTAACCCCACATGCATGAACACGTCCTGCCCTATTCCTGGCGTGTAACCCCACATGCATGAACACGCCCTGCCCTATTCCTGGCGTGTAACCCCACATGCACGAACACGCCCTGCCCTATTCCTGGCGTGTAACCCCACATGCACGAACACGTCCTGCCCTATTCCTGGCGTGTAACCCCACATGCATGAACACGTCCTGCCCTATTCCTGGCGTGTAACCCCACATGCATGAACACGTCCTGCCCTATTCCTGGCGTGTAACCCCACATGCATGAACACGCTCTGCCCTATTCCTGGCGTGTAACCCCACATGCATGAACACGTCCTGCCCTATTCCTGGCGTGTAACCCCACATGCATGAACACGTCCTGCCCTATTCCTGGCGTGTAACCCCACATGCATGAACACGCCCTGCCCTATTCCTGGCGTGTAACCCCACATGCACGAACACGCCCTGCCCTATTCCTGGCATGTAACCCCACATGCACGAACACGTTCTGCCCTATTCCTGGCGTGTAACCCCACATGCATGAACACGTCCTGCCCTATTCCTGGCGTGTAACCCCACATGCATGAACAAGTCCAGCGTTATTCCTGGCGTGTAACTCCACATGCATGAACACACCCTGCCCTATTCCTGACGTGTAACCCCAGATGCATGAACAAGTCATGCGTTATTCCTGGCATGTATCCCCACATGCACGAACACGCTCTGCCCTATCCCTGGCATGTAACCCCACATGCATGAACACGTCCTGTATTATTCCTGGCGTGTAACCCCACATGCATGAACACACCTTGCGTTATTCCTGGCATGTAACTTGGTATGCATGAACATGCCCTGCCCTTTTCCTGGTATGTAACCCCACATGCATGAACACACTAGCGGTATTCCTGACGTGTAACCCCACATGCAGGAACGTGCCCTGCCCTATTCCTGGCGTTTAACCCCACATACATGAACACGTTCTGGCGTGTAACCCCACATGCAGGAACACGCACTACGCTATTCCTGGCGTGTAGCCCCACATGCATGAACACGCCCTGCCCTATTTCTGGCATGTAACCCCTTATGCACGAACACGCCCTGCCCTATTCCTGGCGTGTAACCCCACATGCTTGAACATGTCCAGCGTTATTCCTGGCTTGTAACCCCACATGCATGAACACGTCCTGCCCTATTTCTGGCGTGTAACCCCACATGCATGAACACGTCCTGCCCTATTCCTGGTGTGTAACCCCACATGCATGAACACGTCCTGCCCTATTCCTGGCGTGTAACCCCACATGCATGAACACGTCCTGCCCTATTCCTGGCGTGTAACCCCACATGCATGAACACGCTCTGCCCTATTCCTGGCGTGTAACCCCACATGCACGAACACGTCCTGCCCTATTCCTGGCGTGTAACCCCACATGCATGAACACGTCCTGCCCTATTCCTGGCGTGTAACCCCACATGCATGAACACGTCCTGCCCTATTCCTGGCGTGTAACCCCACATGCATGAACACGCTCTGCCCTATTCCTGGCGTGTAACCCCACATGCATGAACACGTCCTGCCCTATTCCTGGCGTGTAACCCCACATGCATGAACACGTCCTGCCCTATTCCTGGCGTGTAACCCCACATGCATGAACACGCCCTGCCCTATTCCTGGCGTGTAACCCCACATGCACGAACACGCCCTGCCCTATTCCTGGCGTGTAACCCCACATGCACGAACACGTCCTGCCCTATTCCTGGCGTGTAACCCCACATGCACGAACACGTCCTGCCCTATTCCTGGCGTGTAACCCCACATGCATGAACACGCTCTGCCCTATTCCTGGCGTGTAACCCCACATGCATGAACACGCCCTGCCCTATTCCTGGCGTGTAACCCCACATGCACGAACACGCCCTGCCCTATTCCTGGCGTGTAACCCCACATGCACGAACACGTCCTGCCCTATTCCTGGCGTGTAACCCCACATGCATGAACACGCCCTGCCCTATTCCTGGCGTGTAACCCCACATGCACGAACACGCCCTGCCCTATTCCTGGCGTGTAACCCCACATGCACGAACACGTCCTGCCCTATTCCTGGCGTGTAACCCCACATGCATGAACACGCTCTGCCCTATTCCTGGCGTGTAACCCCACATGCATGAACACGTCCTGCCCTATTCCTGGCGTGTAACCCCACATGCATGAACACGTCCTGCCCTATTCCTGGCGTGTAACCCCACATGCATGAACACGCCCTGCCCTATTCCTGGCGTGTAACCCCACATGCACGAACACGCCCTGCCCTATTCCTGGCGTGTAACCCCACATGCATGAACACGCTCTGCCCTATTCCTGGCGTGTAACCCCACATGCATGAACACGTCCTGCCCTATTCCTGGCGTGTAACCCCACATGCATGAACACGTCCTGCCCTATTCCTGGCGTGTAACCCCACATGCATGAACACGCCCTGCCCTATTCCTGGCGTGTAACCCCACATGCACGAACACGCCCTGCCCTATTCCTGGCGTGTAACCCCACATGCACGAACACGTCCTGCCCTATTCCTGGCGTGTAACCCCACATGCACGAACACGTCCTGCCCTATTCCTGGCGTGTAACCCCACATGCATGAACACGCTCTGCCCTATTCCTGGCGTGTAACCCCACATGCATGAACACGCCCTGCCCTATTCCTGGCGTGTAACCCCACATGCACGAACACGCCCTGCCCTATTCCTGGCGTGTAACCCCACATGCACGAACACGTCCTGCCCTATTCCTGGCGTGTAACCCCACATGCATGAACACGCCCTGCCCTATTCCTGGCGTGTAACCCCACATGCACGAACACGCCCTGCCCTATTCCTGGCGTGTAACCCCACATGCACGAACACGTCCTGCCCTATTCCTGGCGTGTAACCCCACATGCATGAACACGCCCTGCCCTATTCCTGGCGTGTAACCCCACATGCATGAACACGTCCTGCCCTATTCCTGGCGTGTAACCCCACATGCACGAACACGCCCTGCCCTATTCCTGGCGTGTAACCCCACATGCATGAACACGTCCTGCCCTATTCCTGGCGTGTAACCCCACATGCATGAACACGTCCTGCCCTATTCCTGGCGTGTAACCCCACATGCATGAACACGCCCTGCCCTATTCCTGGCGTGTAACCCCACATGCACGAACACGTCCTGCATTGGAGGCAATACCGTTATCCTATTTTAGTTCGGTCGTCCTGGAGCCCCGCGACCTAATGACGCAGCATTTTGAGTTTAATTGACGGCCCCATCGTTAAAAATCTGTTCAAATTATTTGTAAAAAAAAATACAAATTTGTTGTATTTTCTTTTTTTTTTTTGTTACAACTTTCTGTAATTTCTGTAATTTTTGTAATTTCTGTAATTTCTGTAATTTCTGTACTTTCTGTAATTTCTGTAATTTCTGTAATTTCTGTAATTTCTGTCCCTTTTTGGACGAATTACCAGTTTTATTCCTTATCGTTGTAAAGTAATTATGAGGCCATCATTATTCAAGCAGATAAACAGCTGATCAGCAGGAATCCCGCGCAGATGCCGTACACAGGAAAAACTTTACTTTAAGGGGGTTTAATGCATTATTTTTGACCTGTCATAGCCCCCTTAAATTTAACAATAAACATAGAAGCCCCAAAGCACATCCAATGTGTCACATTATTTAGGTTATTACTAAACATTTTTTCTATATTTTATCTTCTCATAAGTGCGGGTCGTTTAGTTCAATCATTTGGCCAAAATATTTCAAGTCAGCAATTATGTCAAGGTCACATCTAGGTCACGTGAAGGTGACCCTATCAGCAGGTCCTACGTTAGCCACGTTATACGGTGTCCTGTGTATTTCTCCCACTGCGCGGAGAGAAGAGGGGACACGGCAGTGACACAGCCTGCAGCACGGGACGAGTGGCATGTACGAGGTGCTAAGGGGTTAATGTTTAGGCGTACTGTATGTGCCGTGTGTGAGTTACAGGGCAGTTATAAACCAGGAATGCTACAATAAATATAGTGACAAAAATCTACAAAAAGAAAGGGCAAACAAATATATATATTTATTTTATTTATAAAATGTTTAACCAGGAAGTAATACATTGAGAGTTACCTCTCGTTTTCAAGTATGTCCTGGGCACAGAGTTAAAACAAATAATACATGGTTACAAATACAGTTACATAATGAGCAGGGTATACATTATATGGAAGACATAGCATGCACAGTTAGAGAAGATGTATATTTTAGGCGTATGTAACAGTTACAGACCAGATTAAAATGTGAGACAGCCTTTGTTTTGAAAGAACTTAAACTGGTGGTGGATGTGAGAGTCTCCGGTAGGTTGTCCCAGTTTTGGGGTGCACGGTAAGAGAAGGAGGAGCGGCCGGATACTTTGTTGAGCCTTGGGACCGTGAACAGTCTTTTGGAGTCAGATCTCAGATGATAAATGCTGCATGTGGTAGGGGTGAGGAGCTTGTTCAGATAGATGGGTAGCTTGCCCAGAAAGTATTTGAAGACAAGATAGGAAAGGGGAACTTTGCGCCTAGACTCAAGTGATGACCAATCTAGTTCTTTGAGCATTTTGCAGTGATGTGTGTTGTAGTTCCATTGGAGAATAAAACGGTATATTGAATTGTAGAGGATATCAAGTTTGCTAAGGTGGGTTTGAGGTGCCGAGCCATATACTATGTCTCCATAGTCAATAAATGGCATTAGCATCTCCTGTGCGATACGTTTTCTGACCAGGAGACTTAGGGAGGATTTGTTCCTGTAAAGTACACCTAGAATGGCATAGGTTTTGGATGTCAGGGTATCAATGTGCATCCCGAATGTTAAGTGGGAGTCAAACCATAAGCCCAGGTATTTAAAACTAGTAACAGGAGTTAGGGTGGTGTTAGCGTTGGTTCTGATCTGGAGCTCATTCACTGGAAGCTTAAAAAAATTAGGCTTGGTCCCAAATACCATTGTTACAGTCTTGTCAGTGTTTAAAAACAGTCTGTTTTGGGAAATCCAGTTTTCGAGTCTCAAAAAGTCAGACTGAAGTATGTGTTGAAGGTCAGAGAGGCTATGGCTGTGTGCATATAGGATTGTGTCATCTGCATACTGTACATGTGTATTGAAGCTTCCTTAAAAGCTGTGGGAAGATCATTGATGAACACTGAGAAGAGTAGGGGCCCCAGAACAGAGCCTTGCGGGACACCACCGATGATATCCAGGGGGTTGGAGTTAGAGCCCGAGATGGACACATGTTGGGATCTACCTTTAGGTAGGACTGAAACCAGTTTAAAGCATGCTCCCCTATTCCAGAGCTCTGAAGTTTGTTAAGCAGGATAGCATGATCAACAGTATCAAAAGCCTTTGCAAAATCTAGGAATATTGCACCAGTGAGTTGTCCCCGTTCCATTCCGCACTGGATTTCATTGCAGACTTTTAGCAGGGTAGTTACGGTGGATTGTTTGGGGCGGAAGCCAGATTGGAATTGGCTAGGGAAATTTGTCTTGGTATAGTAATCGCTTAGTTGGGAGTGGACACATTTTTCCATGACTTTGGATAGTATTGGGAGAAGAGAGATTGGCCTGTAGTTTGAGACAGTGTTTTTGTCCCCACTTTTGAAGATTGTGACAACTCTGGCAGTTTTCCAGGTCTTGGGGATATGGCCTGCAGACAGGATAGAGTTGACTATGGAAGCAATTGGTTTGGCAATGGCTGGGGCACCAAGTCGTAGGAACCTAGATTGTAGTAAGTCAGGTCCACATTGGCTGCTTAGTTTTAATTTGAGGAGCGCTTGTGTAATCTCCTCTTCGGATTCTGGGCCAAATTGAAAGTTGTGGGCAGTGTTGGGAGGGGGTGGGGCTATATGGGTACTCCCAGGATGAGATTCAGGTTTGTGGTTTGGTCTGCGTTTCGCTAATAAGTTAGTGGCACACCCCACAAAGTAATCATTGAATGCATTTGCAATGTCAGTGGGTTTTGTCAGAGTAATATCCCCCTTAGTGATATTACTTGGTTGTTGATGGTTAGAAGGCTGGAATATATTGTTGATAACCTTCTAGAAGTTACAGTAGCTAGGTTTGATGTATTCTGGAGGAGATTGTCAGAGTAATATTGTGCTTTTGCATGCCTTGTTTGCCTTGTGCACATGTTCCGCAGGCATCTGTAGTGATTGAGATCTTTGGTAGTGCCAGTTATTTTGTAGCTTTTCCACATGGTATCCCTGAACTGGTAAAGGGTTATAAGGTCAGTTGTAACCCATGGAAGGTGGGCCCCATGTACCCTTATTCTGCGTAGTGGAGCATGGGTATCACAGAGTTTTAAGAACTTGGATTGGTAATAGTCGAGCGCAGAATCGGGGTCGGGAATTAAATCGATTCTGTGCCAAGGGCAGTTGGTAAGGTCATCCAGAAACTGTTGTGGGTTAAAGTTTCTAAATGTTCTAGTGATTAAGAACTTTAGGGCTTGATTGGGGCGGTTTAATTTTCCTTACACAGTACACTATTGCATAGTCACTGAAAATGTCAGGAAGGATGCCAGAGGATTGGATTCTGATGGGATTTGAGGATCCAGTTAAGCAAGGAATTTCAGGTTTGTCCGTGTGGGTTGGGAAATGAGTTGTGATAGGTTAAGCGACTTGATTTGTGTCTGGATTTTGTGGTTTTTAGAGTCGAGCCAATTGAAGTTGAAATCCCCAAGAACTAGCAGCTCACTCTTCTCATTCAGAGAGGAAATGGAGCCAAGAAACTGGGTGATATCAGTCAGGGATTGTAGAGGGGCTTTAGGGCGGCGGTAGATGCCAGCGAGCAAAATGGGCTTAGAAAAGGGGAGGCAGATCCTGCCAACTAGGAGTTCAAAAGAGGGTGGGCTTGGGGGGCAATTTAACAGTGTAAATTGTAGGGTGTCTGCAATATAAAATAACACCCCTCCTCCTCTCTTTGACCTATCTCTCCTAGAAATGTTTATATATACATATTTTTGTTAAATAAATCATGACACAGTGTAATATGTCATGTGTTGTTGTTTATCTGAGGTTGTATTTACATAATTTTAAGACCTGCTAAGGAACAGATGATTGTTATTATGTCCTGATACAGTGGGGGCCGCCTTTAACCTCCTGCGGCCGTTTCCCCGCGATTTTTAAAATCGCGGGCAGATGCGGGCCGTTTTGGGCGCCGCGGGCGCTTTCAATGTTAAGCACCATTAGCGCTATCTAGTCAATGCGGCCGACGCGCGGGGAAACGCGAGAGAAATGGAAAACATCCCTGAATTTTTTGGGGGATGTTGGATGTTAAAAGGGGCTGCGACAGTATGTAAAACCATAGAATTCAAAGAGGGTGTACTTTCTTTTTCACACCACTGTGTGTGTGTATATATGTATATATATATATATATATATATATATATATATATAAATATATATAAATAAATAAATAAAAAAATAAATAGATGATACCATTCTGTGGCTAACGAAATGCTTTTATTTGTGCGAGCTTTCGAGATACACTGATCTCTTCTTCCGGCGATGTTACAATGAATGAAGCAAGCAAAGGGTATAATTAAAAACAGTTTAATGGGTTGCTTCATCAGTGTATCTCGAAAGCTCGCACAAATAAAAGCATTTCGTTAGCCACAGAACGGTATCATCTATTTATTTTTTGATTATTGAAGCTCGGCTAACACGGTACTGATATATATGTATGTATATGTGTGTGTGTGTGTGTGTGTATATATGTGTATGTGTGTAACTCCAGGGCCGGGAGGTGTTCTCTGGCATAGCACCGCGTAGTCAATATGGCCCTACATGTCCCCACGTTTCCCCATTGCAGGGTGATCGCATCGAACAGCGCGCAGGGGTCCATGTCCCCGCTGAAGTCGTCCAAGGTGTCGGCGTCTACGTCGGCTACGGCGAAACGCATCGGGCAGAGCCAGGCCTCCTTCAACACGGGGAAAGGGTAAGGTGCTGAAGGACCCTGAAATAGGGGACACTGCCTCTCACAATGTGTGATCCGCTTGGGGTTTACAAAGCACCCCAGGTATGTCCGGTCTCTGCCATTATAGGACACACCAAGCCAGGTTTTTAAGGATTTCCCAGCTTCCGCACAGGTGGCCCAATCAGTGACTCCGTCTTCGAGGGATTCTTGGGGTGGGGGGCGGGCGCAGTAGATGGAACTTGCAATGGGCGCCAAAATATAAAGTTTCGCCTCTGTTGGGGGTAGTGTCTGGCATTGCACCGGCCCATGCTGCAGGCAGTATTGTCAGGGGATGGGGGGCAGTACTATCAGGGGGGGGGGGGGGGGACAGTGCGTTGCTCGCCTCTATTGCAGCCAAGGGGTTAATCGCACTAAAGGTTCTAATGCAGTGCTGCTGAAGTGGTCACACTGCAATAGTGCTAGAGGGGTGCTGAGTACCAATGCTATTTTATTTTCACCCTCAGAGTATCACTGCTGTGCGATTGTCACACTTGCCCCTTATATATAACGGGGATTTCTTCTCCGCGCCCAGCGTCCCTGTGAGGGAAAAGGGACATCAGGCTCAGGTGATTGGGGTCACAGGGGTCACCTTTAATCAGCGGCCGATGTCCTGTAGATTTCTGAAGGTCATTTTTTAGTTGTAGTTCCTAAACTCTGTCGCCCTGTGGCAGTCCCGCGCCCCGGCCCCCCACCCCCGGCCACGTCCGCACCACGTCCTGACACCCCCGCCCCTTCCCTGATACCCCCCGGCCCCCCACCCCCGGCCACGTCCGCACCACGTCCTGACTCCCCCGCCCCTTCCCTGATACCCCCGGCCACGACACCCCTGCTCCCTCTCATGAGGCAGATTATCCCCACACACAGGGTGACTTCCACCCATCGTAAGTCCTTACGCTGTGACACTGCGCAGCGCTTGTTCTGCCGCACGTAGCGCTGCCATTTTATTGGCGGTCTCATTTGTATGTAATACTCCCTTGCTGCTGATCACCTGTGTCAAAGCTTCTTGTGTGCCAGTCACCCAACCCCTGTAGTGCATAACTGCATGGTGCAGAGCCACCCTGTGTATTTCATGTGTAACCCCCCCATCCCACCCCCCCCCAATGTTAGCACCACACCTCCCCGGTCTGTATTCGCTGTGTAACGCACGTGTCATTGTATATGAAACATTATTACTGTATGCCCAAATACTGTATATACTGTCTGGTATATATACACACACCCAATTACACATACACACCCAACCAAATGTTCATACACCAACATATTCATACACCCCCACCCACCCACATATTCATACGCCCCCACCCACCCACATATTCATACACACCCACCCACATATTCATACACCCCCAACCACCCACATATTCATACACCCCCACCCACCCACCCACCCACATATTCATACACACCCACTCATATACTCATACACACCCACATATACACACCCACATACTGTATATATACTGTACACACACACACACACACACACACACACACACACACACACACACACACACACACACACACACACACACACACACAATGTGCCTGTGCATCCAGTCTGTGTCATTATCCCCTTGTGTGTTTCCCTCTCAGCTTCCCGGTACGTTCGCGGTTTGCCGGCTCCCTGGGGAACCTGAATTCTGCCACCGCTGAGACCGAGAGCGCCTGCGTCCTCTCTCCCGCCCGCCCCGGCTATTCCCCGGCACTTCCCTCCAGCCCGTACCCCTCCCAGCCTCCTGATCGGACTCCCAGCGAGCTCAACAACAACCGCGGCAGCAACCTGAACCTCCCCGGCACGACCAACGAGTCGTATGGCTCGTTCCGACCCTCGTATCCCGGCCTCTCCACCTCAGCAGCGAGATATCTCAGCCGCTCTATTCCTGTAAGTGCTCGGACTCCCATGCCAGGCTGGAACCTGTCCACCCTCCAGCCAAAGACAACCTACTCCTTCAAACAGGCCGGGTGACCTGCCCTGCCTCCATCTTTATCTCTTCCCCTGTCCTGCTTGGTCTTTGCTGACCTCTGTCTTTAGGGTAAACGCTTCTCTTCAAAGCCCCCTCCCCCCACTCCCTGTATTTCTTATTCCTTAATAATTAGCAGCTCTCTGTGTAGGCTGATCACTCCAATGAGGGTGTTCGTTTCTTACTAATTAGGATGTTGGTCCATTCATTTCACAAGCATGCAACGGAGAGAGTGAGGGGGAGATGGGAGATACGGTGGGCGGGTGTATGGGACAGTAGGGAGATATGGGGCGGGGGAGTGTATGGGACAGTATGGAGATATGGGGCGGGCGGGTGTATGGGACAGTACGGAGATATGAGGCGGGCGGGTGTGTGGGAAAGTAGGGAGATACGGGGCGGGCGAGTGTATGGGACAGTAGGGAGATACGGTGAGCGAGTGTATGGGAGGACAATAGGGAGATATGGCGGGCGGGTGTATGGGACTGTAGGGAGATACGGGCTGGCAGGTGTATGGGACAGTAGGGAGATATGGGGCAGGCGTATGGGACACTAGGGAGATACAGGGGTCGGGTGTATGGGACAGTAGGGAGATACAGGGGTCGGGTGTATGGGACAGTAGGGAGATACGGGCGGGTGTATGGGACAGTAGGGAGATATGGCGGGCGAGTGTATGGGACAGTAGGGAGATACGGCGGGCGAGTGTATGGGACAGAAGGGAGATATGGGTGGGTGTATGGACAGTAGGGAGATATGGGGCGGGCGAGTGTATAGGACAGTAGGGAGATATGGGGCGGGCGGGTGTATTGGACAATAGGGAGATATGGGGCGGGTAGGTTGTTGGGACAATAGGGAGATATGGGGTGGGTGTATGGACAGTAGGGAGATACGGGGCGGGTTTATGGTACCCTAGGGAGAAACAGGGCAGTGGTTGTATGGGACAGTAGGGAGATACGGGGCTGGCAGGTATATGGGACAGTAGGGAGATATGGGGTGGGCAGGTGTATGAGACACTAGGAAGATACAGGGTGGGCGGGCGTATGGGACAGTAGGGAGATATGGGGCGGGTTGGTGTATGGGACAGTAGGGAGATATGGGGCGGGCGAGTGTATGGGAAAGTACGGAGATACATGGGTCGAGTGTATGGGACAGTAGGGAGATACGGGGAGGGCGGGTTTATGGGACAATAGGGAGATACGGCGAGCGAGTGCATGGGACAGTAGGGAGTTACGGGGCGGATAGTTTGTTGGGACAGTAGGGAGATATGGGGCGGGTAGTTTGTTGGGACAGTAGGGAGATATGGGTGGTGTATGGGACAGTAGGGAGATATGGGTGGTGTATGGGACAGTAGGGAGATACGGGGCTGGCAGGTATATGGGACAGTAGGGAGATATGGGGTGGGCAGGTGTATGGGACACTAGGAAGATACAGGGTGGGCGGGCGTATGAGACAGTAGGGAGATATAGGGCGGGTGGGTGTATGGGACAGTAGGGAGATATGGGGCGGGCGAGTGTATTGGACAGTAGGGAGATATGGGGCTGGCGAGTGTATTGGAAAGTAGGGAGATACATGGGTCGAGTGTATGGGACAGTAGGGAGATACGGGGCGGGCGGGTTTATGGGACAATAGGGAGATACGGGGCGGATAGTTTGTTGGGACAGTAGGGAGATATGGGGCGGGTAGTTTGTTGGGACAGTAGGGAGATATGGGTGGTGTATGGGACAGTAGGGAGATATGGGTCGTGTATGGGACAGTAGGGAGATATGGGTGGTGTATGGGACAGTAGGGAGATATGGGTGGTGTATGGGACAGTAGGGAGATATGGGTGGTGTATGGGACAGTAGGAAGATATGGGTGGTGTATGGGACAGTAGGGAAATATGGTGAGCTGTAGAGAATAGCAGCATTTATCAAGATTGATCATTTAACAACAATCAGTTGATAATTTAACAAAAAAAATCAGTAAGACAGTGCAGAGTATTGATCTCTGATTGATCAGTATAATATATAGGCAGTGTTTTCATCAGGCTGATATATATAGGTAGAGTATTGATGAGGATAATATATAGGCAGAGTACTGATCAGGATAATATATAATCAGAGTATTGATCAGGATAATATATAGGCCGGGTATTGATGAGGATAATATATAGGCAGAGTATTGATCAGGATAATATATAGGCAGAGTATTGATGAGGATAATATATATGCAGAGTTTTGATCAGAATAATATATAGGCAGAGTATTGATCAGGATAATATATACGCAGAGTATTGATCAGGATAATATATAGGCAGGGTATTGATGAGGATAATATATAGGCAGAGTATTGATCAGGATAATATATAGGCAGGGTATTGATGAGGATAATATATAGGCAGAGTATTGATCAGGATAATATATAGGCAGATTATTGATGAGGATAATATATAGGCAGAGTATTGATCAGAATAATATATAGGCAGAGTATTGATGAGGATAATATATAGGCAGAGTATTGATCAGGATAATATATAGGCAGAGAATTGATGAGGATAATATATAGGCAGAGTATTGATCAGAATAATATATAGGCAGAGTATTGATCAGGATAATATATAGGCAGAGTTTTGATCAAGTGACTGCTGTAACTAAAGTGAGGAATTACTTTGTTTCTTTGTGATGCATTCAGTTATGAGGTAAAACACGGACGGCTTTTAGAGTCAGGAAAAGACGGCAAAATTATCTTTAAAAGCCCCAATTACAATCAGCCGTTAAGAGGCGGCTGACAGGTGTGTTACATGGAGCAGAGCAGGGACACGCTAGCAATGTGATCCTTGTGGAAAGCACAGGATAATAATGTCACTGAACAAACAGGCCCCCCGATTTCCCACACGAAGGCCCCCCCGATTTCCCACACGAGGCCCCCCCCCCCGATTTCCCACACGAGGGCTCCCCGATTCCCACACGAGGGCCCCCCCCGATTTCCCACACGAGGGCCCCCCGATTTCCCAAAAGAACGTCCCAGATGTCCCACCCTCAGCCCGTGTATAGTAACGTTATTGGGAACTCGTTACAGAAAGTATCTTATGTTAACGTGACATTGTTAAAAAGACTGGAAGGTAGAAAAAAATGAGATGCAAATTATAAGCCACTAGCATAAGATTCCCCGACTCCCGAAGCTCCTCTAATGTTAACCCCAGAAAATAACCCCCGTTATGAGGAAAGGGGGAGAAACGAGCATTCCTGATTTAGGTAAAATCCCATTTATTGATAGAGTTTAGGGAATCGAGGGCGCTCAGCACTGTAACACCTTCTCTAGCACCACGTCTCGTCATTTATAGACACATTTTAAATTGCTTTGCAATATAACTCCGTATCCCAGCAATGTACCCCGGGGCACTTCCGATGTAATGTAATCGGGGCAGAATGATTAAGTACTTCAAAGGAATGCAAAATGGCTACAACTCTGCAGGGTCTTTGCGCCTATTGCCCCATATAACCCCGCCCTATAACTCCTCCTATTACCCCATATAACCGCTCCCTATAACTCCTCCTATTACCCCATATAACTGCTCCCTATAACTCTTCCTATTACCCCATATAACCTCTCCATATAACTCCTCCTATTACCCCATATAACAGGTCCCTATAACTCCTCCTATTACCCCATATAACCTCTCCCTATAACTCCTCCTATTACCCCATATAACCGCTCCCTATAACTCCTCCTATCACCCCATATAACTCCTCCTATTACCCCATATAACCCCTCCCTATAACTCCTATTACCCCATATAACCGCTCCCTATAACGCCTCCTATTACCCCATATATCCCCTCCCTAAAACTCCTCCTATTACCTCATATACCCTCTCTCTATAACTCCTCCTATTACTCCATATAACCGCACCCTATAACGCTTATTATCCTATAACCTCTTCCTATAACTAATCCTATTACTCCCATATAACTGCTCCCTATAACTCATCCTATTACCTCATATACCCCCTCCCTATAACTCATATTACCCCATATAACCCCTCCCTATTACCCCTCCTATTGCCCCATATAACTGAATCCACGCCCCTGTCATTGAGTCACTTGCATCCTGAATGACTGACGCTCTCAGGAGACACAGAGGATGGGACTCTGGTGATGTCCAAGTCTCAGGTTTCTTGTTGTGTGTGTGTGTTTTTTTTGCAGTCCCTGCAGTCGGAATATGTTCAGTTCTAGCAGCACTCAGACCGACGTTAACCCTTTCCCGCTGCCGTGCCGGGGCGCAGGACAGCGTCTTACCAACAGCGGGACCCCACTGTCCAGATAACCTGTGCACCCCACAAACCACGACGCATAGCGGGGTCACTGCAAGGACTGCGCTCGGACATGCTGACACTCCTACTACTGATTTCATTTTTATTACAATTCTTACCCATTTTTCTGAAATTTATGCTGATTTTTTTTTTTTTAACATTTGGCCTTTTATTTTTAAAAGAATTTTTAAGAATCCTTCTAATTTGTACATAGAACATGGATGTACGAATAGGGAAAATTAGTATTTTTGGTATGTTCTTGAATATATATATATTATTATAAGTGTATGGAAGTGTTTCAGAGTTAGAGAATATATTTTCCTTTTAAGCCTTTGCTACGAGAAATCAGAATATATCTATTTTTCCCTGTTTTTTTTACGATGCTTTTTTTTTTTAACAATGACGTTGGCGGAATTATTTCCCACTGGGTTTTTCTTTGGGAGCTCTTCTGCAAAGTGCCGTGCACACTGCGGGCGCTGTATAAATAAGGATACCCGCTCATCGACGGCAGATCGTCCCCAATTCGAACAAAATCAGGGGAGACATCCTCTAACCCTAAAGTTATAGTGGAAGAGTTTAAACAATACTACGCACAGTTGTATGATGGGGAGAAAGTGGTCCACAATGTAAATACAAGCGCAGACTGCAGGAGTTCCTGGCAGAGGCTGCACTGCCGCAGTTGGGCAGGTTGGAGCGAGAGGCGATACACAGTGATTTCACGCGGGAAGAACTGACAGCCGTAGTCAAAAGCTTGAAGTCTTCCAAGGCCCTGGGCCCAGACCGGTTCTCTAATTTATATTATAAAAAATTCATAGCCCCACACATGCTCCGGTTATTTAACGGGGTCCTGGCGGGAGAGCTTTTCCCGGCCCAGATGCTCCAGGCGTCAGTCTCCTTGATTCATAAGAAGGACAAAGATCCCACAAATTGCCAAAGTTACAGGCCGATCTCGCTGATAAATTCGCATGTTAAAATTTACTCTAAATTACTGGCCAATCGTTTAAGTGTTATCCTGCCTGGGCTGATCCCTCTGGCCCAGGTTGGCTTTATCAGAGATAGACAGGTGTGTGTCTGTTTTTAAGCATTTTGTATGTTTAAAAGAAAAAGTGAAATCTCTTTTCTATAACTATTTTCTTACGCGTGTAATGTGCATCTTTTTTTACTTAACCCGTTCCCTGCCGGAAAGGTCAGGGACGCTGTGTTGCGGGGGATCAGAAGAGGGTCAAATGCGCCTTTTTTTGTGGCAATTTGAACACGAATGTGCAGTTAATAAATTGACACGTCTGGGATTAAACGCATGGGGGGGGGGGGACCAACGCCAGGCCTCAAGGCCAGGTTTTCAGGATATCCCTGCTTCAGCACAGGTGGCTCAGTCTTCGACTGCAGCACCTGTGCTGAAGCAGGGATATCCTGAAAACTTGTTGGTGGCTGGAGTTGGCCCCCCGGGATTAGACGCGCACAGTAATTTTAACAAGTGCAAAACCCGGTCATCACTGTATTATATAATATATATAATTTATATATATATATATTATAAATGTATAATATGTATACAGTATATTCATTTGTGTCAACTGGAGCGTTGCTGGGATAGTGAGCGCAGATAAACAGCAGTATACAGCAGTAAGCTCAGAAGCCACAGTGCACGTCCAATATGGCAAATTATTAGTTCATTACAATATGTTTTATCTTATAAGTGTGAGGCGTTTAGTTCAATCCTTTGGCCAAAACGTGTGTATTTCTCCCACTGCACGGAGAGAAGAGGGAATAAAACAATAATATAGTCACTATCGTGTGACGTGTGACATGTATGTTAACATTTAGGTGTGTGTGTGTGTCTGTGTGTGTCTGTCTGTGTCTGTGTGCTACAATATTTATTCAGCACAGGTGGTTCAATCTGGTCCAGCTTCAGCACAGGTGGCTCAATCAGTCCCTGCTTCAGCACAGGTGGCTCAATCAGTCCCTGCTTCAGCACAGGTAGCTCAATCAGAGGCTCAGTCAAAGCCTGAGCCTCTGATTGAGCCCCCTGTGCTGAAGCTGGGATATCCTGAGAACCTGACCTGTTGGGAGGGTTGAGGACTGGAGTTGGGCCCCTGTGATAGACTATACTGCATCATTGTGTTTTTCCCTCTTGTCTCTGTGCATTGGGAGAAATACACAGGACACAGTATAAGGCCCAGATTACGGTGCCGGCGTCGCTGCGTGCATGTGCGTGCGTACACCCGGCAAGCACTCTGTTGTATTATCTTATGGGAGCTACCCCGTTCCTGCGCGCCTACAGGCGGACAGGCGCGTTAACGTGGCCGCGTTTTGAAAACAACACATTTTGTATTTTCAGGCGGCTGCCGCGTGACAGAGCATGTGAGCTGGTTCAGCCAATGAGGGCGAGCCAGCTTTGTGACGCGTCCGCCACGCCCCCGCAACGCATCTACGATCTCCTGCAGCCAAGTTCACAAAATCCCTTGGGCTGCAGGAGTGCGCGCGGTGGCGCGCACGTTCTCACGCGGACGCATAGGGACAATTATCCGCGCCTAGCATGGGTAGTGTAGGACCTGCTGATAGGGTCACCTTGACGTGACCTTGAAGAGGTTGCAGGCTTGAAATGTTTTGGTCAAAGGATTGAGCTAAACGACCCGTACTTAGGAGAAGCAAACTCGTAGGAAAGACGTGCAGTAATAAAGTAGATAATGTGTTGTATTGGAAGTGCTTTGGGGCGTCTATGTTTATGTACTGCAGGTGATTTCCATTGGTATTTTCATAGAAGAAAGAAACCCTGGGCAGATCCGGTGAAACACCTGTGCATATCTGCGCCTGAATTAACACAGACCCCACCGTTCCCTTCCTACAGTTTATGCAGCAGATAGTAACAACGACAAGGAGGGAGGGGCGCAATAAACAATATTGGTCTTTTTTGGGGGGGGGGTCACACATCGGGGTCAGAGGTTAGTCGCAAAATAGTTTTCAAATGCAGGCAATAATTGGGCGTCTCACTGTTCCCCCTAATCTGTGTCCTGTGACGGTCAGCTAGTTATTCATATTCTTCATTAATAATTATTTCTGGGCTTTTCCTTATTTTTTAATAACATTTCAAATTTGAGGGAACATTTTTTGTTTGGGACCGCTCCTATACAAACCCGTACTTCATGTGTTTAACCCTGTCACTGTGCCCACCGTTCTCCCGCTGACCCCCGCTGACACCCGCAACAGGGTTAGGAAAACCAAAACAACAAATAAGACTGTTTTCTATGCAAATTTGCTGCAAATCTTGAAGTGTTTTCCGAGTGAAATGTGACATATAATAATAATAAAATATGCATGTTTAGAACTGTTTAATAAAGGCAGAGGAACATGTAACCTTTGTTGTCCGATATTACAATGTGTTGGCAGGAAATGGGTTAAAATCAAGCCATGGGCAGTAAGGGTTGGGTGGGGGGGGGGGGCTATTTCTCTCCCTTTTCTCTGTATAATGTGACTGAGCGAGACTTGGCTCGTGACCTAAAAGAATCAGGGACCCGCCACACTGCATCCACTATATATGTTGGAAAGTTGTGTGTCTGGTCGCAATGCATTGAGACACCTCTTAAGATCTCGTAACTACATTGTGCCTGATGCTTCCTGAGATCAGGGAGCGGGTCTGTGCCTGTAGTTATTGGATACATTTTATTTTTTAATTCTAGGAGCTATTACAATAAGCGAGTCAGCCACTTGGTGTTGTACCTGCCAGGCTGTGTATCTGGTGACATAATAATGCACATAGCCTGGTGGCAGATAAGGAGAGTCAGATAGCTAGAAAGAAAGAAAGTTGTCGCGAGAGGAGAAAGTAAGAACGCTGGAGAAGGAGAGAGGCGGAAAGACTTGGCGACATCATGAGTTATTAAAGGAAAGTGGTGGGAGGGAGACAAGGGGTCAGAGGAACTGGGAGGGATGAGGTTGGTTTCCTAAAATTCCCGAGCAATGCCGGGTGCTTTCAGCTAGTGCTGTATATTGCTGAGCGCTGGAAGAGTTAAGTGTTATTTTGAGGAAGTCAATGTTTCCTGTTTTATGAGAACGGGAAATTCCAATGTCGAGGTTCAGTAGTAAGCTGCGAAAAAAAACCCCCAACCCCTCCCGTGACCTTACAGTGCATCTTTAGTGAATCCAAGTGAAGGGGTCGGAATGAGGCGGGTGGCATAGCACTGCTCAGCCAACACGGCCATTCCAAATTGATTATTACTAAATGAAGCAGCCCTCCTCCGCTAACGATCGCACTGAATCGTTTGCAGACGTGCCCGGGAGGCATTTTTCTAGAACCCGATGAGGCTTGTAACATTGACTAACACTTGGGCGACCGGCAAGGGACCAGGGCAATAAATAGCTTTAATAAAGAAGGAATTGGGCGCCAAGAAGACGAGAGAAACTGGTTTGAGGAAAGTGGAGTCCAAGCTCTGAGTTTGCTTAGGGCTGAAATCGTGTGTCTGCAATTCAATCATTCTCATCCAGTCCGAGATTCTCTGCAATCAAACCTCTGTCACAAAAGGATTTACCTGCAGCCGGTTTTATTTTATTATTGCCAAAGCAGATTGAACTTCGGTGTTTTATTTAATAAAGGATCCTATTAATAAAAGTGTCATTATTCGCATTACCCATACCCGGCTGTGCATAGGGGTGACCGTGTATTATGGGACATTGAGAAGGGGTCACGTGGTAAAAGTTATTCTGTCATCTGTCAATTAATTGTAATCATTTGCATCTAAAGAAACCGGCGGTCACAGTACTGCTGCTTTTTGTTTCATAGTAGGTGTAACATTGGTTGAGAAGGCACCTCAGGTTTGTGAGGTCACGAGAGGTTATTCCTACACCCTTCTTTTTGGCAGGGCGTAATCCTGCCTCCTTCCTATCTGCTGCCGTGTAAAGAAGACGAAAGCTTGGGGGGAGAGGGCAGGTGCGTGCGGTCCCAAGTGAAGCTGACGCCAGAAGGATTAGTGAGGAAGGCAGCCATTGCATTTTAGATTGTATAACTCCTATAGTGCATTTGGTAAGATTGTCAGGCTATGATTGTATGTATCTGGGATATAAATCATCCCAAACAATCAGCGCAGATAGAAACGCTTCGATCTCACACGTTACATCACGTCTAATGGATTCCAATGACGGATATAATGACGTGTGTGTGGCTCACGCAGGATCGTCACTCTGCGGACGCGCACACCGGCGGCCTGAGAAGCCCCTTCACGCATTTCAATGTTCCAAAGTGCAGGAGGGAAGCGTAGCAGCGCTAGAACAGGAAGCCATTCTCTGAGACTGGAGGGGGGGAGGGTAAGGGGAAATGGAAGACGTAGTGCGCAGAAAGAGGGGTGGATGCGTGGAATCGCCTGCCAGCAGTCGTGGGAGGGCATTCACACATGCTTGGGATAGACACCAGGCTCAATCCTACATATGAAAGAGATGACGATTGTATAGGGTCTGAGGTTTCACAGCGGGGGTGGGGGGGGAAGAGGCAGATTTAGGTTATGGCCAAGTGGGTCTTATCCGCCATCACATTGAGGTTTCTGTAAATCTGCCACAAGGGACTAGGGTGCCAGGTGTCCAGCACTGAGCCCAACGGTCCTGTATTTGAGCACACTGTCCAGTCAAACGGAAGTAATACTGGGCGTGTATGTGTATACCGGTATTACCTCTCTGGGTTTGTATGTGTATACCGGTATTACCTCTGGGCATGTACGTGTATACTGGTATTACCTCTCTGGGCGTGTATGTGTATACCGGTATTACCTCTCTGGGTGTGTATGTGTATACTGGTATTACCTCTCTGGGCGTGTATGTGTATAACAGTATTACCTCTCTGGGCGTGTATGTGTATACCGGTATTACCTCTCTGGGCATGTATGTGTATACCGGTATTGCCTCTCTGGGCTTGTACGTGTATACCGGTATTACCTCTCTGGGCGTGTACGTGTATGCCGGTATTACCTCTCTGGGCGTGTACGTGTATACCGGTATTGCCTCTCTGGGCTTGTACGTGTATACCGGTATTACCTCTCTGGGCGTGTACGTGTATGCCGGTATTACCTCTCTGGGCGTGTATGTGTATACCGGTATTGCCTCTCTGGGCTTGTACGTGTATACCGGTATTACCTCTCTGGGCGTGTACGTGTATGCCGGTATTACCTCTCTGGGCGTGTATGTGTATACCGGTATTGCCTCTCTGGGCTTGTACGTGTATACCGGTATTACCTCTCTGGGCGTGTACGTGTATGCCGGTATTACTTCTCTGGGCGTGTATGTGTATACCGGTATTACCTCTCTGGGCGTGTATGTGTATACCGGTATTACCTCTCTGGGCGTGTATGTGTATACCGGTATTACCTCTCTGGGCGAGTATGTGTATACCGGTATTACCTCTCTGGGCGTGTACGTGTATACCGGTATTAACTCTGGGCGTGTACGTGTATACCGGTATTACCTCTCTGGGCGTGTACGTGTATACCGGTATTACCTCTCTGGGCGTGTACGTGTATACCGGTATTACCTCTCTGGGCGTGTACGTGTATACCGGTATTACCTCTCTGGGCGTGTACGTGTATACCGGTATTACTTCTCTGGCGTGTACGTGTATACCGGTATTACCTCTCTTGGCGTGTATGTGTATACTAGTATTACCTCTCTGAGCGTGTCTGTGTATACCGATATTACCTCTCTGGGCGTGTATGTGTATACCGGTATTACCTCTCTGGGCGTGTATGTGTATACCGGTATTAACTCTCTGGGCGTGTATGTGTATGCCGGTATTACCTCTCTGGGCCTGTATGTGTATACCGGTATTACCTCTGGGTGTGTATGTGTATACCGGTATTACCTCTCTAGGCGTGTACTGTATGTGTATACCGGTATTACCTCTCTGGGCGTGTATGTGTATACCGGTATTACCTCTCTGGGCGTGTAAGTGTATACCGGTATTACCTCTCTGGGCGTGTATGTGTATACCGGTATTACCTCTCTGGGCGTGTATGTGTATACCGGTATAACCTCTCTGGGCGTGTACTGTATGTGTATACCGGTATTACCTCTCTGGGCGTGTATGTGTATACCGGTATTACCTCTCTGGGCGTGTATGTGTATACCGGTATTACCTCTCTGGGCGTGTATGTGTATACCGGTATTACCTCTCTAGACATAGTGACCTGACCGGCTTGGGGGGGCGCGATATTTCCCTGTGCAGGGGTAAAGTAGTGCTGCTGTTCGGGGGCTGGGGGCCTCTTTCATCCTGATTTGCTGTTGCTGGGTAATGCAGCCAGTGAGGAGGTGTCAGGAGCCTGGGGGTGGGGCCAAGGAGAGGAGGAAACAGCATGGAGCGGAGAGAGGTGTGTTGCACCTTTCGCCATTGTGTCGAGTGTTTTTGGAGAAGCCTTCCAACAAATCAGGGGAGCTCGTCTCGTAGTTATGAAATAAAGAAACACTACATAGTATTACACTATGTAGTGTTTCTTTATTTCATAACTACGAGACGAGCTCCCCTGATTTGTTGGAGGATCACCTGGTGCAAGACGTGTGGAACAGTCTTTATCAAGGGTTGCAGTTTGTTTCTAAGTTTCTTAATTTTTTCTGTAGAACACTTTATTATTATCACATTGCTTTATTATTTACACATATGTGGTTGAATTGTATATTGTCACATTTAGGGTGTGTTTAGAGCGCTATTGTTAGTTTTTTTCACTTAGTCTTTTTGGAGAAGCCGCCTGGCACCCCTACAAGGGACAGAGAAGGATACTCAGAAAGTATGGGGAGGCTGTGTGGTGATCGCTTTGATGTTAATCTTTGAAAATGCTGTTTTTCCTTTCTTATTATTATTTGTGTGTTAGATTTTGAAATTATAAGTACGATGAACAATACTAAAAATAATTTGGTGTAAAAGTATGTTTTTCTGTGCATCTTATTGTTTTTTTTTGGTATTGTTATGTTGTTGTTTAATGCTTGTAAACCCAATTTAAAAAAAAAACTGTATGGGGAGTAACAGCTGCAGCCGTAACAGTATACAGAATTCCGGGGGTTAGCTGCAGGTGTGGTGCCCGTTAGTCTCGCCTCACTGGCTTATTTGGTCTTCACGCTCACAGCTTTGTAAAACTGTTCATCTGTTGATAAGATGCACATAGAACTTGAGTCGGACCCTTGTTTGGTAGTCTGTGCAGAGAAGATCTCTGGGTCATGGAGTGGAAGAGGGTGGGGGCGTGGAGGCTGTCTCCTATCTTCTGGTCGAAACATGAACCTCTCGTTCAGTGCCATCTCTTCTCCGATCCCTGGCAGCTGGCCGGCACGTCTAATTGTCACCTCCGCGTGCCTCTGGTCTGGAGGGGTTGGCAGCAGACGTGCACGTGAGATACAGCCAGCTGGAGAATACGGTCTTGGGTGGCCAAAAGAGAACGCTGGTGTTATCCGAGAGGCAGGCCGTGCCTAAAACCCCTTGATATCAGTGGTTCTCAACCTTTTAACGAACCCCTTTACGTATTACTTTATATATCCTTCATCATTATAGTGTCACATTGAATAACCTTGTTGAATTATTGGATTTTTAAAATAGGGCAAAAGCAAAATTCTGGTCTCGGAGACCATGGTGACCCAATGAGGAACCCAGAGGCCTCACACAGAACCCAGCCTGAGAACCCCCCTTCTTGAGGCGTGAACACCCCAATACTCAACTTCAACTCCTCCACGGCCAGTAGGCCTGTAAGGCATCGTAGATCAATGGCAGCAAAGGGGTTACGTACAAAGAAACGACATGAAATACTAGCACAGTCCTTTATTAAGCCCCTTTCTTGATCTCCGCAGTGATTCTTTCCTTCCCTTATTCAAGTTGCAGCTCCCCGGAGACTGTGCTTGTCATTTTTAGCGCGTGTAAGTGGTGCGTGTTACATAGTGTCCTATTATCTGTGCATTTATTCCGTGCCGGAAGAAGTGAAAATCGTTTTTCCGAGCGGGAGGTTAATAGCACTTTAGAAAGCAGTGTTTGTCTGTAAAAATCCTCTCCCTGCTCCTGAGTTTACAAGCTGTTGAATAATCCATTATGAGAGTTCTTTTTTTTTTTCCAAGAGTATAATGTCGCACAGACGTAAAGTGAGCTGAGTGTATAATACCGAGTCCTGTCACTGCTGTGTCAGCCCCCTCCTACCCTCCTCAATCTCATATTCTCTCTGTCTCTCTGCCTGCTTCACACTCTCTCTTGCGTTCACTTTCTCCCTCTCTCCTCTCTACCTCCACTTCCTTCAAATCTCAACTCCGGGGATGGCCCCGCTGCTTTGCGGAGGATGACCAACTCCACATCCCCCTCCAACCTCTGCGAGGGCCACTCGGGGACGCGGGTTCTGGTGGCCACTGCCTACTGCTTGTTTTCCATCGCAGGCACTTTGGCCAATATCCTGGTCATTTACCTGGTCTGCTCCTTCAAAAAACTCCAGACCACCAGCAATGCCTTCATCGTCAACGGCTGTGTTTCCGACCTCCTGGTCTGCGCTTTCTGGATGACCCAAGAAGCCGTCTTCATTTCCACCGGGTGGGCAGAGACCCCCTCGTACCGTGTGTTCATGGAGGGGGTCTTCTTCCTGTGGATGACCGTCTCCCTGCTCTCCCACTCCCTCATCGCCCTAAACCGTTACGTGCGGATCACCAAACTGCCCACTGCCTACCACACCATTTACCAGAAGCGTAACACAGAGTGGATGATCGCCATGGCCTGGGTGCTGCCCCTCGCCTTCCTGCTCCCCTGGCTCTTTGGGAAAACGGCCACCGAGAACCATTCTCCGTGTCCGCAGCTCCGGCTCTACGTGTTCTTAGGTAGTGAGGTGCCGCTGGCCAGCTCCTACCCGGCCATTCTCACTGTGATCACGGTGCTGAGTCAGACAGCCGTCCTGCTCCACTGCTACTTTCGCATCTTCAGGAAGGTCCAGGTCAGCCTAAAGAGGGTAAGCGTCCTCAACTTCCAGGTGGTCCACAACCTGCCCTGCTCCTGCCCCCGCAAGGAGAAACACCTGGGGCTCTACGTGCTCATCGTCTGCTGTGTCTTCACACTGACCACAGAACCCTTCACGTGGTCCGTCCTCTTTGGCCTTTTCTGGCCACTGCCCAGAGGTCTCCGGACAGGCAGCTGGCTCCTGTTCTGCCTCCTCTTCGTGCTCAACCCTTTCGTCTACACTTGGAAGAACGAGGAGTTCAGGAGGTCTCTCCGAGCGGTGATCGGAGGCGAGCCGTGGAAAAGCGCGGGGGAGGGCGCCGATCCGGCCGTGCAAACTGTCTCTCAGAATGAGCCGTGAGTCCCTGGGATAGAAGTAGGCAGGATTTGGGAAGCGCGTTTCGCAGGGTTCTCAATGCCCTCGCCACAGACCCTCTGCTTTCCCTGGAAACCGCCCACATTCCTCTGTAAGTAGCTGGGATAAATAAAGCCATGTCTGGGACCTACCAGCGGAGGAGAGATGGGAGGGCAGGTGAGAGCTTTACCACTAGCCCTGGGAGCTGAGCTGCGGCCATCTTTTACAATCCCCATAACAAATCTGGAATATTACCAGCATATGGCGCCAGACTGTTACACCATAAAGCAAGGGAGGGGGGGGGGGGGGGCGTGACTCCAGTCCTCAAGGGCCACCAACAAGTCCAGTTTTCATGATACTCCTGCTTCAGCACAGGTGGTGCAGTCATAATGACTGAGCCACCGATTGAGCCACTTGTGCTGAAGCAGGGATATCCTGAAAACCTGACCTGTTGGTGGCCCTTGAGGACTGGAGTTCCCTCCCTCCCCCCCCCCCCCCCCCCCATGCCTACATGGTCTTTTGCTTTCTTTCATATTTTGGGTGTAGCCTTATGTCTGTCCCCAGCAGTTGTGCATGACATTACTGTATTAGCCCTACCACCTCTGCTGGGAGGCGATTCCATGCATCCACCTCCCTATAAACCTAACCTTATCTCTGTAATCTGCAAAGCAGTTTCCTATAGTAAAGCCCCCGGAACAAATAAAATACAATTGCTTTCTCCAGAATCAATTTGTCAACAATACCACCTTGCCTGCCCTGCGGGGACCGGCAGCGTGTCACGTGTAACGCCCCGAAGCGGTGGCGAGTACCACAGCTTTTATTTACATGTTTCTTCTCTGACGGAAAGGGGATTTTTTTGGAAGGAGCCCCTGCCCCAGATATATTGTACAAACCGTTCCTTTAATATGTGGTTTCCAGATTATTTCATGTGGGGTTGAAACCGCTTCCTGCTGCACAGTGCAAAGCCACTAACCAGCCTCACACTGACGAGACCCAAAAGGTTGAAGAGCTGTCTGTGAGTAGGTTACCGGCTCTGCACTTCTGTAACCCAGGCTGTGCTGAAAAGCTGTGTAATGCGGCAGCCATAAGTTTATAGGGGATCCATGTTAAAATGGATAAGAAGCAAAAACAGACACACTGTGTGCTCATTTCCATGTCATTACCCAGAACCCATGGCTGCAGTGGAAGCACTGTATGCTACAAGATAATGGGGAAGGGCAGGGTCGCCGGCAAGTCTGAGACGTGAATGTGCGCACAGTGTGGGATTGGTATTTTATTTTTTACATTAACACTACGTTTGTGACGGAAGCGCAATGTGATCCGGTACTGAACAGGTTAACAGCGCGGCAGGCACACATTACCAGCGTCACACGGTGCGTATGGAAAAGAAACAAACCCGGGGTTAAGAGCTGCCAAGGTTTGTATAGTGTAAGTGCAAACATTTCTCTGAAGGGCTCGTAAGTGTGTTATTATCACAGAGCTCTGTGCAGTGTGACAGGCAGAGTACTGTCAGCAGCACCCCCATACATCCTAACCCCTGCACTGCCAGGGGGGCTACAGCACCCCCATACATCCCAACCCCTGCACTGCCAGGGGGGCTGCAGCACCCCCATACATCCTAACCCCTGCACTGCCAGGGGGGCTGCAGCACCCCCATACATCCTAACCCCTGCACTGCCAGGGGGGCTGCAGCACCCCCATACATCCTAACCCCTGCACTGCCAGGGGGGCTGCAGCACCCCCATACATCCTAACCCCTGCACTGCCAGGGGGGCTGCAGCACCCCCATACATCCTAACCACAGCACTGCCAGGGGGGCTGCAGCACCCCCATACATCCTAACCCCTGCACTGCCAGGGGGCTGCAGCACCCCCATACATCCTAACCCCTGCACTGCCAGGGGGCTGCAGCACCCCCATACATCCTAACCCCTGCACTGCCAGGGGGGCTGCAGCACGCCCTATACATCCTAACCCCTGCACTGCTAGGGGGGCTGCAGCACCCCCATACATCCTAACCCCTGCACTGCCAGGGGGGCTGCAGCACGCCCTATACATCCTAACCCCTGCACTGCCAGGGGGGCTGCAGCACCCCCATACATCCTAACCCCTGCACTGCCAGGGGGGCTGCAGCACCCCCATACATCCTAACCCCTGCACTGCCAGGGGGCTGCAGCACCCCCATACATCCTAACCCCTGCACTGCCAGGGGGGCTGCAGCACCCCCATACATCCTAACCCCTGCACTGCCAGGGGGGCTGCAGCACCCCCATACATCCTAACCCCTGCACTGCCAGGGGGGCTGCAGCACCCCCATACATCCTAACCCCTGCACTGCCAGGGGGCTGCAGCACCCCCATACATCCTAACCCCTGCACTGCCAGGGGGCTGCAGCACCCCCATACATCCTAACCCCTGCACTGCCAGGGGGGCTGCAGCACCCCCATACATCCTAACCCCTGCACTGCCAGGGGGGCTGCAGCACCCCCATACATCCTAACCCCTGCACTGCCAGGGGGCTGCAGCACCCCCATACATCCTAACCCCTGCACTGCCAGGGGGCTGCAGCACCCCCATACATCCTAACCCCTGCACTGCCAGGGGGGCTGCAGCACCCCCATACATCCTAACCACTGCACTGCCAGGGGGGCTGCAGCACCCCCATACATCTTAACCCCTGCACTGCCAGGGGGCTGCAGCACCCCCATACATCCTAACCCCTGCACTGCCAGGGGGGCTGCAGCACCCCCATACATCCTAACCCCTGCACTGCCAGGGGGGCTGCAGCACCCCCATACATCCTAACCCCTGCACTGCCAGGGGGGCTGCAGCACCCCCATACATCCTAACCCCTGCACTGCCAGGGGGGCTGCAGCACCCCCATACATCCTAACCCCTGCACTGCCAGGGGGGCTGCAGCACACCCCATACATCCTAACCCCTGCACTGCCAGGGGGGCTGCAGCACCCCCATACATCCTAACCCCTGCACTGCCAGGGGGGCTGCAGCACCCCCATACATCCTAACCCCTGCACTGCCAGGGGGGCTGCAGCACCCCCATACATCCTAACCGCTGCACTGCCAGGGGGCTGCAGCACCCCCATACATCCTAACCCCTGCACTGCCAGGGGGGCTGCAGCACCCCCATACATCTTAACCCCTGCACTGCCAGGGGGCTGCAGCACCCCCATACATCCTAACCCCTGCACTGCCAGGGGGCTGCAGCACCCCCATACATCCTAACCACTGCACTGCCAGGGGGGCTGCAGCACCCCCATACATCCTAACCCCTGCACTGCCAGGGGGGCTGCAGCACCCCCATACATCCTAACCCCTGCACTGCCAGGGGGGCTGCAGCACCCCCATACATCCTAACCCCTGCACTGCCAGGGGGGCTGCAGCACCCCCATACATCCTAACCCCTGCACTGCCAGGGGGGCTGCAGCACCCCCATACATCCTAACCCCTGCACTGCCAGGGGGGACTACAGCACCGCCAGGGGGTCACCCGGCATTGCACGGGTGGGGGGTCTGATATATACGCATGGAAATGATTTCTGTTTTCTGCATATAGTGTAAATAAGATGTAAAGTGGTATATTTTAATGGTGTCCGTTTCTTTTGTGGTGATATGTTTGTACATGTTTTATTAGTTTTTTTTTATAATAAAAAATACCCTACATTACATATAAACCCAGGACTGTCTAAACACGTCCGTGACAATTTAGATAAGAGAAGGTGAACCTAACGCATCATAATAAGAGGGGTGAGGACCTTCTGCATCATAATAAGAGGGGCTGCAACATTCACTTTGCCGTGCTGCAACATTGGTGTTTTAATGCCTAAACTGGGGTAATCCATTCCTGACACTGTTATTAGGATATATTGAGTACAGACACCGATCCGGGCATTGTTACCTGATATTAACTTAAGTCCATGTGTTAACTACTGTATTAAGGGCGGTCATTCTGGCAATAACTTATGTGACTATGCATGTGTAGTTATTTTGCTTATTGCCCAGGCAGCGTTATCACAATCCCCTGCGTGATTATATCGTGTATATACTTTGGATATTGCCGCACATGAATGACACTGTTTAGCATAACTATTCATCTTGCTGACCTTACATCACACTCTTCCCTTTGGTGTTGAGTGTCGTCATATGCAGTATATATTGTGTACCTATTAGGTATTCAACTCGAGTGTATTTACACCAATACAGGTTATATCTAGTCTGAGCCCTTACTACGCACTACCCACTGCGTCTTTTGATTTGGACGGACGTTAGTTACAATTGTATAGATACTAATAATTACAATTTGTATCCATTTAGGAGTACAGTACTAGTAATGGGTACTGCCCCGTGTTACAAGGTGCATTATCGGATAACTACCTTAATAGCTGTTTCTACACTTGCTATTCCTCAGTCTGGTTTTGCCCCATAGGGGATTTTAGCAATTTGTTTGTTATGTGTTGATTGTTAAAGTCGCCAGGTTGTATTAATAAAATGTCTTTATTTTGGTTTTGTGAGCTCATACTCACTCTGTGTGTCGTTATGCAGGAGTGATTACTCTCCACCTCGTGGGACAATTGGTATCCCCGGCTATTACAGCTGAATTAATGACTTTGAGTGCAGTTAACTGGGATCTTTTTGTTAACCTTGAGTTAACTTGTTGTGCTATCATACTAAGAGCTGTGAGGACCTTCTGCATCATAATAAGAAGGGTGAGGACCTTCTGCATCATAATAAGAGGGGTGAGGACATTTTGCATCATACTAAGAGCTGTGAGGACCTTCTGCATCATAATAAGAGCTGTGAGGACCTTCTGCATCATAATAAGAGGGGTGAGGACCTTCTGCATCATAATAAGAGCGGTGAGGACCTTCTGCATCATACTAAGAGCTGTGAGGACCTTCTGCATCATAATAAGAGCTGTGAGGACCTTCTGCATCATAATAAGAGCTGTGAGGACCTTCTGCATCATACTAAGATTGGTGAGGACCTTCTGCATCATAATAAGAAGGGTGAGGACCTTCTACATCATACTAAGAGGGGCGAGGACCTACATCATAATAAGAGGGATGAGGATCTTCTGCCTCATAATAAGAGGGGTCAGGACCTTCTGCATCATAATAAGAGGGGTGAAGACCTTCCGCTGTCAGTGTTTTGTGCCAATGTTTCCAGTCTGATAGACTGTTGTAGGTTGGCGTCACATTCCTGCACGGCTCAGCATTGTCTCAGTCTCAATGCGAGGGGATCCCACCATCAGGGCCCAAGAATGGGGGAAGCTTTCTTCCCGAAATAACCACAACGAGAAGTTTCTCTTTATACAAGAGGAACCTGACCCCCACGAGTGCAGAGGAAGCTGTATCTAATATATGTATACATATATTACATCAAATCATTATTACAATAGACTGGAACAATTATGTTCCCGGGGCTGCAGTTTGTGCTGATTTATTAAAGAACTAGACCCATTAAAACATTATGGGATTTTTTTGCATTGATAAATATGTATCACACCCTCCACCATTTTGCCGTGGATGTTATGTTATGGTTAGAGTTTTTAGGGTAAGGGGTTAAGGTTTGGGTTTTTAGGGTAACGGGTTAAGGTTTGGGTTTTTAGGGTAAGGGGTTAATGTTTGGGTTTTTATGGTTTGGGATTGAGGTGTTTCGGATAGGGGGTTAAGGTTAGAGTGTTTAGAGTAAGGGTTTAGAGGCTAGGGTGTTTAGGGTAAGGGGTTATGGTTAGAGTTTTATGGGCAAGGGGTTAAGGTTATAGGTTAGGGTTTTTAGGGTAAGGGGATATGGTGAAGGGGTTAACGTTAGGGTTTTTAGGGGTAAGGAGTTATGGTTAAGGTTTTTAGAGTAAGGGATTAAGGTGTTTTGGTTAAGGGGTTATAGTTGAGGCTTTTAGGGAAAGGGCTTAACGTTAGGGTTTTTAGGTTAAAGGGTTATGGTTAGGGTTTTTAGGTTAAGGGGTTAGGGGTATTAGAGTAAGGGATTAAGGTTAGGGTTTTTAGGTTAAGGGGTTACGGTTAGGGTTTTTAGGTTAAGGGTTAGGGGTATTAGGGTAAGGGGTTAAGGTTAGGGTTTTTAGGTTAAGGGGTTACGGTTAGGGTTTTTAGGTTAAGGGGTTATGGTTAGGGTTTTTAGGTTAAGGGGTTAGGGGTATTAGAGTAAGGGGTTAAGGTTAGGGTTTTTAGGTTAAGGGGTTACGGTTAGGGTTTTTAGGTTAAGGGTTAGGGGTATTAGGGTAAGGGGTTAAGGTTAGGGTTTTTAGGTTAAGGGGTTACGGTTAGGGTTTTTAGGTTAAGGGGTTAGGGGTATTAGAGTAAGGGGTTAAGGTTAGGGATTTTAGGTTAAGGGGTTAAGGTTAGGGTTTTTAGGTTAAGGGGTTAGGGAGCACATTACCTGCGGTGGTGAACTGTCCTAACGGCCAAGTGCCCCGGCGGGGAAACGGCCGCTTCTACATTTCATAGACTCCAATATCACTACTTGATGTATATATTAATGTTTACAAATAAAGCCCCAAATACATGTTCTGCTGGTTAAGTGATATGTGCATGTAATATGATGTATTGCAATTTATTGAATGCACCTACTTGTGTGTAAGCGCCTGTATCCCACACTGACCGGGGAACTCAGTGGGACTGTGCACGGCCTGCAGAATGTCCCAAACATCTCCTGGAAACCCGTTATAATATTCTCATTGATTGCTAAGGTGGCTGCATATTCTAAGCATTAAAGATAATATAACAGGATTACCAACCAAATATCACAAGGGTAACACAACACGTGTGCAACAGCTAAAGAGGAAATTCACACTACACAACCTTTGGCTGTGTCATTGTCACCGGAGTCACGTGTGTCCCCTCCCCACGTGACACAGGGAGGTGATCTCACGGCCGTACGGTGGGAAAACTCAGCAGAAGGAAGGAGCGTGGGGAGGAAACTTCCTAATATATCACACAGCAAGTGTCACCGTGAAAGTAGTGCTCGCCCGGCGGGTGTACAGAGTGGTACTGAGTGCAGACATGTCTTGGAAGGAGCCGTGGAATGCATCAACACCCTCAGAGAAGTCACAGGCCTCAAACCCCAGTAAAAAAACATCACCAGATTTATGAGAGAGAGATGTTTGCAGAGTCCCAAGTGCTATAAATAATGTATATATATGCACTAGCTGATAAACCCGGCGTTGCCCGGGATGTAAATCCGTAATAGGTAGTATTAGTTATAAATCGTGGAACAATAGGTGACTATTTGTTGGAAAGAAAGATGGAAGAAAATGTAATACGATGTTGTTTAAAAATGGTTTATTGTAAACACACCACAGGTACAATGTATATTTTAGTGACATAAGTGATGTAAAAATGTGAGGCGTGTGTCCTGCTAGGGTGTGAGGCGGCGGGTGTGTGTGTTCAGTACGGGTGGCGCGTGGGCCGAGAGTGCTTGCTGTGGGTGGGGGTCTTCTAGGGTATGAGGCGGCTGGTGTGTGGCGAGTGCGGGCAACAGCTGGTCAGTGATGTTGGTGCGTAGTGGCGGGAGGTGGCAGGTGTGTGTCGAATGTGTGGGGTAGGGGAGAGGCGGCGGATGTGTGGCGAGTGTGGCGGGTGTCTGTTGAGTGTGTGCGGCGGCTGTGTGGCGCAGGGGTGTGAGCGGTGGGCGGGTGAAAGGCAGAGAGGCGGGAGGGCGGCCGAAAGGCGGGAGGGCGGCCGAAAGGCGGGAGGGCTGCCGAGAGGCGGGAGGGCTGCCGAGAGGCGGGAGGGCTGCCGAGAGGCGGGAGGGCTGCCGAGAGGCGGGAGGGCTGCCGAGAGGCGGGAGGGCGGCCGAAAGGCAGAGAGGCGGGAGGGCGGCCGAAAGGCAGAGAGGCGGGAGGGCGGCCGAAAGGCAGAGAGGCGGGAGGGCGGCCGAAAGGCGGGGGAGGTGAGGTGAAGGGGGGGGGGGAGGTGAGGTGAAGGGGGGGGGGGGAGGTGAGGTGAAGGGGGGGGAGGGGAGGTGAAGGGGGGGGCAGGGGAGGTGAAGGGGGAAAGGGGAGGTGAAGGGGGGGGTGAAGGGGGGGAGGGGAGGTGAAGGGAGGGAAGGTGAAGGGGGGGAGGGAAGGGAAGGGGGGGTGGGAAGGTAAGGGGGGAGGGAAGGTAAGGGGGGGAGGGAAGGTAAAGGGGGGGAGGGAAGGTAAAGGGGGGGAGGGAAGGTGAATGGGGGGAGGGAAGGTGAAGGAGGGGGAGGGAAGGTGAAGGGGGGGAAGGTGAAGGGGGGGAGGTGAAAGGGGGGGAGGGAAGGTGAAAGGGGGGGAGGGAAGGTGAAAGGGGGGAGGGAAGGTGAAGGGGGGGAGGGAAGGTGAAAGGGGGGAGGGAAGGTGAAGGGGGGAGGGAAGGTGAAGGAGGGGGAGGGAAGGTGAAGGAGGGGGAGGGAAGGTGAAGGGGGGGAGGGAAGGTGAAGGGGGGGAGGGAAGGTGAAGGAGGGGGAGGGAAGGTGAAGGAGGGGGAGGGAAGGTGAAGGGGGGGAGGGAATGTGAAGGGGGGGAGGGAAGGTGAAGGAGGGGGAGGGAAGGTGAAGGGGGGGAAGGTGAAGGGGGGGAAGGTGAAAGGGGGAGGGAAGGTGAGGTGAAGGGGGGGGGAGGGGAGGTGAAGGGGGAAAGGGGAGGTGAAGGGGGAAAGGGGAGGTGAAGGGGGGGGGTGAAGGGGGGGAGGGGAGGTGAAGGGGGTGGTGGTTGGGGGTTGTGGGGGGTGGTGGTGAGGGGAGGTGAAGGGGGGGAGGGGAGGTGGGGGGAGGGAAGGTAAGGGGGGAGGGAAGGTAAGGGGGGGGAGGGAAGGTAAAGGGGGGGAGGGAAGGTAAAGGGGGGGAGGGAAGGTGAATGGGGGGAGGGAAGGTGAAGGAGGGGGAGGGAAGGTGAAGGGGGGGAAGGTGAAGGGGGGGGGAAGGTGAAGGGGGGGAGGTGAAAGGGGGGGAGGGAAGGTGAAAGGGGGGGAGGGAAGGTGAAAGGGGGGAGGGGAGGTGAAGGGGGGGAGGGAAGGTGAAAGGGGGGAGGGAAGGTGAAGGGGGGAGGGAAGGTGAAGGAGGGGGAGGGAAGGTGAAGGGGGGGGAGGGAAGGTGAAGGGGGGGGAGGGAAGGTGAAGGGGGGGGAGGGAAGGTGAAGGGGGGGAGGGAAGGTGAAGGAGGGGGAGGGAAGGTGAAGGGGGGGAGGGAAGGTGAAGGAGGGGGAGGGAAGGTGAAGGGGGTGAGGGATGGTGAAGGGGGGGAAGGTGAAAGGGGGAGGGAAGGTGAAAGGGGGAAGGGAAGGTGAAGGGGGGGGAGGGAAGGTGAAAGGGGGGAGGGAAGGTGAAAGGGGGGAGGGAAGGTGAAGGGGGTGGGAAGGTGAAGGGGGGGAGGGAAGGTGAAGGGGGGGAGGGAAGGTGAAGGGGAGGAGGGAAGGTGAAGGAGGGGAGAGAAGGTGAAGGGGGGAGGGAAGGTGAAGGGGGGAGGGAAGGTGAAGGGGGGGAGGTGAAGGGGGGAGGGAAGGTGAAGGGGGGGAGGGAAGGGGGAGGGAAGGTGAAGGGGGGAGAGAAGGTGAAGGGGGGGAAGGTGAAGGCGGAAGGGGAGGGAAGGGGGAGGTAAGGTGAAGGGGGGAGGGAAGGTGAAGGGGGGGAGGGAAGGTGAAGGGGGGAAAGTGAAGGGGGGGAGGGTAGGTGAAGGGGGGGGGGGGAGGGTAGGTGAAGGGGGGGAGGGAGGGTGAAGGGGGGGAGGGAAGATGAAGGAGGGGGGGAAGGTGAAGGCAGAAGGGGAGAGAAGGGGGGAGGTAAGGTGAAGGGGGGGAGGTAAGGTGAAGGGGGGGGGAGGTGAAGGTGGGGGGAAGGAGAGGTGGGGGGAAGGGGGGGAGGTAAGTGAAAATTAATGTATCAGGCGGCCGCTTGCTCCCCCTTCCCCCACTGTCTGTCCCCCCCCCAAAAAACCTTCCGTCTGTTGTGGACGTCTGCAGACGGGGGCGCGTGGATGCGTCAGCCGCTCCCTCACCCGTCCGCCCTCTCCCACGCGGATCTGAGGCGGGAGGCAGCGTGTCTGAAATTGTTGTGGCCGCTCCCCTGGCCGGCTGTCCGCTCCCCCGCTTTGTCCCGGGAGCTCGCTCCGTGCGGCCGCTCCCGTGGCCGGCTGTCCGCTCCCCCGCTTTGTCCCGGGCCCTCGCTCCGTGCGGCCGCTCCCGTGGCCGGCTGTCCGCTCCCCCGCTGTGTCCCGGGCCCTCGCTCCCGTGCGGCCGCTCCCCCGCTGACTTTAGCGGCCGGGTGTGAGCTTCGAGGCAATGCGGGAAGGGAGGGCAGAGGCGCAGAGGTTTGAGGCAGCGGGAGGCCCAGTAGTGTGAGGCAGCGGGAGGCGCAGTAGTGTGAGGCAGCGGGAGGCGCAGTAGTGTGAGGCACAGGGGTTTGAGGCGGCTCGGCAGCAGGGGTGTGCGCTGGGAGGGGAGGCTGTAGGCGCAGGGGTGTGAGGCGGCGGTTTAGTTACTTACCTGGGTGGGAGGTGGCGGCGGCTGGTGTGTGTGTGTCTGAGAGAGTGAGACTGTTAGACCACACCGGCCAATGAGAGAGGGGCGGGCCAAGGGAGCCATCTCATTGGCCTGAGGCGGAGTGATGGGTCAAAGGTCCAATGTGATTGCCCCTAGACACAGGGACATACAATGGTTTAAAAAATATATATATAGATATATATATATATCCCCTGAAAGCTCCCCTCAAAGAACACTACCCGCAGAACACTACCCGCAGAACACTACCCGCAGAAAACTACGCGCAGAACACTACCCGCAGAACACTACCCGCAGAACACTACCCGCAGAAAACTACCCGCAGAACACTACCCGCAGAACACTACCCGCAGAACACTATCCGCAGAACACTACCCGCAGAACACTACCCGCAGAACACTACCCGCAGAACAGACAGGGCCCCCAACAGGGTGGGTCTGCCTGGGTTGGTGTACCGGGCACAGTGAGTCAGGGGGCCTGCGCGGCTGTGACCGTGTAATAATAATTTAAAAAAAGTGTCGGAAAAAAAACAAATGCCGCAGGGTATGGTGGCGGCACAACCAGGTCATCGGGCTTGTTGTGCAAAAAAAATAATAAGCCGCCCAGCGATCCCCAGCAGCCGCGGGGATCGGGAGCAGGGGGGAATTGAGGCAAAAACAATGGAAGAAAAACTTCCTCCGAAGCGTCTGGCGGGCAGGGAAGCAGAGATCAGCAGCCACCCAGGCAGTCAGTCACCCAGGCAGTCACCCACCCAGGCAGTCAGTCACCCAGGCAGGCAGTCACCCAGGCAGTCAGTCACCCAGGCAGTCAAGGGGCAGTTAAGGGGCCCACCCAGGCAGTCACTCATCCACCCAGGCAGTCAGTCACCTACTCAATCAAACAGCTAGTCACCCACCCAGGCAGTCAGTGACCCAGGTAGTCAGTCACCCAGGTAGTCAGTCACCCAGGCAGTCAGTTACCCATCCAGGCAGACAGTCAAAGCAGGCAGTCACCCCCCCAGGCAGTCACCCACCCAGGCAGTCACCCACCCAGGCAGTCAGTCACCCACCCGCCCAGGCAGGCAGTCACCCACCCAGGCAGTCACCCATCGGTCAGTCACCCACTGAGGCAGTCAGTCACCCACCCACCCAGGCAGGCTGTCGCCCACCCACCGAGGCAGTCAGTCACCCAGCCACCCAGGCAGTCACCCAGGAAGTGAGTCACCCACCCAGGCAGTCTGTCACCATCCACCCAGGCAGTCTCACACCATCCACCCAGGCAGTCAGTCAAACAACCAGGCAGTCAAGGCAGTCACCCACTCAGGCAGTCAGTCAGTCACCCACCCACCCAGGCAGTCAAGTCACCCACCCACCCAAGCAGTCAAGTCACCAACCCACCCAGGCAGTCAAGTCACCAACCCACCCAGGCAGTCAAGTCACCCACCCAGGTAGTCAGTCTAAGGCAGGCAGTCACCCACCCACCGAGGCAGTCAGTCAGGAAGTGAGTCACCCACCCAGGCAGTCTGTCACCATCCACCCAGGCAGTCTGTCACCAGCCACCCAAGCAGTCTGACACCATCCACCCAGGCAGTCAGTCAAACAACCAGGCAGTCAAGGCAGTCACCCACTCAGGCAGTCAGTCAGTCACCCACCCACCCAGGCAGTCAAGTCACCCACCCACCCAGGTAGTCAAGTCACCAACCCACCCAGGCAGTCAAGTCACCAACCCACCCAGGCAGTCAAGTCACGCACCCACCCAGGCAGTCAAGTCACCCACCCACACAGGCAGTCAAGTCACCAACCCACCCAGGCAGTCAGTCACCAACCCACCCAGGCAGTCAGTCACCCAACCAGGCAGTCAGTCAAAGGGCAGTCACCCACCCACCCAGGCAGTCAGTCACCCACCCTGGCAGTCACCCACCCAGTCAGTCACCCACCCACCCAGGCAGTCAGTCACCCACCCAGGATGTGAGTCACCCACCCAGGCATGCAGTCAGTCACCCACCCAGGCAGTCAGTCAGGCAGGCAGCCAGTCACCATCCACCCAGTCAGTCAGTCACCCATCCAGGCAGTCAGTCAGTCACCCACCCTGGCAGTCACCCACCCAAACAGTCAGTCACCCACCCAGGCAGTCAGTCATCCACCCAGTCAGTCACCCACCCACTCAGGCAGTCAGTCAAGGCAGTCAGTCAGTCACCCAGGCAGTCAGTCACCATCCACCCAGGCAGTCAGTCACCCATCCAGGCAGTCAGTCATGGTCAGTCAGTCACCCAGTCACTCAGTCAGTCACCCAGACAGTCAGTCACCCACCCAGGCAGTCACTCGCCCTGGAAGTCACCCACCCAGGCAGTCAGTCACCATCCACCCAGGCAGTCAAGGCAGTCACCCAAGGCAGTCACCCACCCAGACAGTCTGTCACCCACCCAAGCAGTCAATCGTCACCCACCCACCAGGCAGTCAAGGCAGTCACCCAAGGCAGTCACCCACCCAGGCAGTCAGTCATCCATCCATCCACCCAGGCAGTCAGCCACCCACCCAGGCAGTCAGTCACCCACCCTGGCAGTCACCCACCCAAACAGTCAGTCACCCACCCACCCAGGCAGTTAGTCATCCACCCAGTCAGTCACCCACCCAGGCAGTCAGTCAAGGCAGTCAGTCAGTCACCCAGGCAGTCAGTCACCATCCACCCAGGCAGTCAAGGCAGTCACCCAAGGGAGTCACCCGCCCAGGCAGTCTGTCAGTCAGTCAGTTAGTCAGTCACCCACCCACCAGGCAGTCAAGGCAGTCACCCAAGGCAGCCACCCACCCAGGCAGTCAGTCACCCAACCAGGCAGTCAGTCAAGGCAGTCAGTCACCCACCCACCCAAGCAAACAGTCAACCCACCCAGGCATTCAAGTCACCAACCCACCCAGGCAGTCAAGTCACCCACCCAGGTAGTCAGTCTAAGGCAGGCAGTCACCCACCCACCGAGGCAGTCAGTCACCCACCCACCCAGGCAGTCACCCAGGAAGTGAGTCACCCACCCAGGCAGTCTGTCACCATCCACCCAGGCAGTCTGTCACCATCCACACAAGCAGTCTGACACAATCCACCCAGGCAGTCAGTCAAACAACCAGGCAGTCAAGGCAGTCACCCACTCAGGCAGTCAGTCAGTCACCCACCCACCCAGGCAGTCAAGTCACCCACCCACCCAGGTAGTCAAGTCACCAACCCACCCAGGCAGTCAGTCACCAACCCACCCAAGCAGTCAAGTCACCCAACCAGGCAGCCAGTCAAAGGGCAGTCAGTCACCTACCCACCCAGGCAGTCAGCCACCCAAACAGGCAGTCACCAACCCACCCAGGCAGTCAGTCACCCACCCAGTCAGTCAGCCAGTCAGTCAGTCACCCATCCAGGAAGTGAGTCACCCACCCACCCAGGCAGTCAGTCACCCATCCACCCAGGCAGTCAGTCACCCAACCTTGGCAGTCAGTTAGGCAGGCAGCCAGTCACCATCCACCCAGGCAGTCAGTCACCCATCCAGGCAGTCAGTCACCCACCCACCCAGGCAGTCAGTCACCCAACCTTGGCAGTCACCCACCCAGTTAGTCACCCACCCACCCAGGCAGTCAGTCACCCACCCAGTCAGTCAGTCAGTAACCAACCAGGCAGGCAGGCAGTCAGTCACCCACCCAGGCAGGCAGCCAGTCACCATCCACCCAGGCAGTCAGTCACCCATCCAGGCAGTCAGTCAGTCACCCATCCAGGCAGTCAGTCAGTCACCCACCCTGGCAGTCACCCACCCAAACAGTCAGTCACCCACCCACCCAGGCAGTCAGTCATCCACCCAGTCAGTCACCCACCCAGGCAGTCAGTCAAGGCAGTCAGTCAGTCACCCAGGAAGTCAGTCACCATCCACCCAGGCAGTCAAGGCAGTCACCCAAGGGAGTCACCCGCCCAGGCAGTCTGTCACTCAGTCAGTTAGTCAGTCACCCACCCAGGCAGTCAGTCACCCACCCAGGCAGTCACTCGCCCTGGAAGTCACCCAGGCAGTCAGTCACCATCCACCCAGGCAGTCAAGGAAGTCACCCAAGGCAGTCACCCGCCCAGGCAATCTGTCACCCACCCAGGCAGTCAGTCAGTTAGTCAGTCACCCACCCACCAGGCAGTCAAGGCAGTCACCCAAGGCAGCCACCCACCCAGGCAGTCAGTCACCCAACCAGGCAGTCAGTCAAAGCAGACAGTCACCCACCCACCCAATCAGTTAGTCACCCACCTACCTAGGCAGTCAGATACCCACCCAGGCTGTCAGTCACCCACCCAGGCAGTCAGCCACCCACCCAGGCAGTCAGTCAACCCCCAGGCAGTCAGTCACCCACCCACCCACCAAAGCAGTCAGTCACCCATCCAGGCAGTCACCCACTCAGGCAGTCAGTCACCCACCCAGGCAGTCAAGTCAAGCCCTCCCAGGCAGTCAAGTCACCCACCCACCCAAGCGTCAAGTCACCCACCAAGGCAATCAATTCACCCACCCTGGCAATCAAGTCACCCACCCGGGTAGTCAAGTCACCCACCCAGGCAGTCAAGTCACTCAGGCAGTCAAGTCACCCACCCAAGCAGTCACACACCCAGGCAGTCACCCAGCCACCCAGGCAGTAAGTCACCCAGCCACCCACCCAGGCAGTCACCCACCTAGCTAAGCAGTCAGTCACCCACCTACCCAGCTAGTTGTCACCCACCCAAGAAGGCAGACACCCACCCAGGTAGTCAGTCACCCACCCACCCAAACAGGCAGTCAGTCACCCACCCACCAACCAAGGCAGTCAAGTCACCCACTCAGGCAGTCAAGTCACCCACCCAGGCAGTCAAGTCACCCACCCAGGCAGTCAAGTCACCCACCCACCCAGGCAGTCAAGTCACCCACCCATCCAGGCAGTCAAGTCACCCACCCAGGCAGTCAAGTCACCTTCCCAGGCAGTCAGTCAACCACCCACTCAGGCAGTCATCCATCCACCCAGGCAGTCAGTCAAGAACCCAGGCAGTCAGTCACCCACCCAGGCAGTCAGTCAAGGCAGTCAGTCAGTCACCCAGGCAGTCACCCACCCAGGCAGTCAGTCACCATCCACCTAGGCAGTCAGTCACCCAGGCAGTCAGTCACCCATGCAGGCAGTCAGTCACCCAGTCAGTCACCCACCCAGGCAGGCAGTCAGTCACCCACCCTGGCAGTCAGCCACCCACCCTGGCAGTCAGCCACCCAGGCAGTCAGTAACCATCCACCCAGGCAGTCAGTCACCACCCACCCAGGCAGTCAGTCACCATCCACCCAGGCAGTCAGTCACCACCCACCCAGGCAGTCAAACACCCAGGCAGTCAAGTCTACTCAGGCAGTCACCCACCCAGCCAAGCAGTCAGTCACCCACCTACCCAGTTTTCACCCACCCACCCAAGAAGGCAGTCACCCACCCAGGCAGTCAGTCACCCACCAGCCCACCCAGGCAGTCAAACACCCAGGCAGTCAAGTCACCCACCCACCCACTCAGGCAGTCACCCACCCAACCAAGCAGTCAGTCACCCACCTACCCAGTTGTCACCCACCCAGCCAAGCAGTCAGTCACCCACCTACCCAGTTGTCACCCACCCACCCACCCAAGAAAGCAGTCACCCAACCAGGCAGTCAGTCACCCACCAGCCCACCCAGGCAGTCAGTCACCCAAGGCAGTCAAGTCACCCACCCAGGCAGTCAAGTCACCCACCCAGTCAAGTCACCCACCCAGGCAGTCTGTCACCCACCCACCCAGGCAGTCAGTCACCCACCCACCCAGGCAGTCATCCACCCACCTAGGCAGTCAGTCACCCTCCCAGGCAGTCAGTCACCCATCCAGGCAGTCAGTCACCCAGTCAGTCACCCACCCAGGCAGGCAGTCAGTCAACCACCCTGGCAGTCAGCCACCCACCCTGGCAGTCAGCCACCCAGGCAGTCAGTAACCATCCACCCAGGCAGTCAGTCACCACCCACCCAGGCAGTCAGTCACCATCCACCCAGGCAGTCAGTCACCACCCACCCAGGCAGTCAAACACCCAGGCAGTCAAGTCTACTCAGGCAGTCACCCACCCAGCCAAGCAGTCAGTCACCCACCTACCCAGTTTTCACCCACCCACCCAAGAAGGCAGTCACCCACCCAGGCAGTCAGTCACCCACCAGCCCACCCAGGCAGTCAAACACCCAGGCAGTCAAGTCACCCACCCACCCACTCAGGCAGTCACCCACCCAACCAAGCAGTCAGTCACCCACCTACCCAGTTGTCACCCACCCAGCCAAGCAGTCAGTCACCCACCTACCCAGTTGTCAACCCACCCACCCAAGAAAGCAGTCACCCAACCAGGCAGTCAGTCACCCACCAACCCACCCAGGCAGTCAGTCACCCAAGGCAGTCAAGTCACCCACCCAGGCAGTCAAGTCACCCACCCAGTCAAGTCACCCACCCAGGCAGTCTGTCACCCACCCACCCAGGCAGTCAGTCACCCACCCACCCAGGCAGTCATCCACCCACCTAGGCAGTCAGTCACCCTCCCAGGCAGTCAGTCACCCATCCAGGCAGTCAGTCACCTACCTGTAAGGAATCCACTACTGGCTTTGACTATAGCCTTGCAGAATCATGCAGTTGCAAGCTTCCCCTGGCAATCTAAGGCACATGTGCTGCCTCTCATTGCAGCTTCTGCCCTGTGCTACTTCATTGGAGGAATACTCACACACCCTCCTCCTGTGATTGGATCTCCGCCCTTTATATTCTAGGCGTCGGCACTGAACCAGTGCCGAGCATAACCATTCCTACCTCTATGTTACTGTCTCTGCCACAAACCACCCCAGGCCTCTCTCCTAGTGTTCTTACCTTCAAGTTCCTGAGTATCCAGAGGCCTGTTCCTGGACGTCTGTGCTGTAGCGTTGTTGCCAGCACTGGCCTGCTGCTATCTCCTTGCAGTGGCCTGCCCTGGACGTCTGTGCTGAAGCGTTGTTGCCAGCACTGGTAACTGCTGCATTCCCTCCTAGCAGTGGCTACCCTTCCTGTCCTGCGGCCTGCTGCTATCCTCCTGCAGTGGCCTGTTCCTGGACGTCTGTGCTGAAGCGTTGTTGCCAGCACTGGCCTGCTGCTATCTCCTTGCAGTGGCCTGCCCTGGACGTCTGTGCTGAAGCATTGTTGCCAGCACTGGTATCTGCTGCATTCCCTCCTAGCAGTGGCTACCCTTCCTTTCCTGCGGCCTGCTGCTATCCTCTTGCAGTGGCTTGCCTTGGACTTCTGCGCTGACGCGTTGGTTCTCCCCGACGCTGTCCTGCGGTGAACTTCGGCCAGCCTGCTGTCTCCCCCTGCTGAGATCGGCGTCATGGGCCGAGGCCGCTCCTCGCGCAGAAGCCACTCCTGCGCTCACGCTTCTAAGCTGAAGCGGGGAACTCCTGTCTGCTTGTTGCCGATTCCTTGCTACGACTACGACCACCCGGATGTCTTCTATCCTGACCCTGCTTCGGCCATCGATTGTCCTGTCTTCTCCTACCCCGACTTTGGCTTCAATAACGACGATGCTGCCTTCTCCAATCCTGACCCTGCGATGTACGACTATGAACTGCGCACTCCGGATCAGTCTGCGTGGACTAAGGTCGGTGATTATATAACCCCACCTCAGCCCCGCGGTCCGGTCCCGGTTTGTGGCGAGCATCGGCGTAACACTACCCAGGCAGTTGTCACGCACCAACCCAAGAAGGCAGTCACCCACCCAGGCAGTCAGTCACCCTCCCAGGCAGTCAGTCACCCTCCCAGGCAGTCAGTCACCCTCCCAGGCAGTCATCCACCCACCCAGGCAGTCATCCACCCACCTAGGCAGTCAGTCACCCTCCCAGGCAGTCATCCACCCACCCAGGCAGTCATCCACCCACCCAGGCAGTCAGTCACCCTCCCAGGCAGTCAGTCACCCTTCCAGGCAGTCAGTCACCCTCCCAGGCAGTCAGTCACCCTCCCAGGCAGTCAGTCACCCTCACAGGCAGTCAGTCACCCTCACAGGCAGTCAGTCACCTACCCAGGCAGTTGTCACGCACCCACCCAAGAAGGCAGTCACCCACCCAGGCATTCAGTCACCCACCCGTCCACCCAGGTAGTCAAAGGCAGTCAGTCATCCACCTACCCAGGCAGTCACCCACCCAGGTAGTCACCGACCCAAGCAGTTGGCAGGCAGACAGGGAGGCAGTCACCCACCCAGGTAGGCAGTCACCCACCCACACAGGCAGGCAGACAGGCAGGCAGTCACACACCCAGTAAGTCCCCCCCCTGCCCAGGCCCATACTTAACCCTCCCCCCGACCCATACTGAATCTCCCCCAGGCCTTTTGTCACATTGGATGTAGCATTGGGTATCTTTGTCTTTTGTTGAAAATATGAAAATAAACAGATTGCATTGTAATATTATTTCCGTATTACAATAGGAAGAAACAGTTCCGTAAAAGTTGTGCGCTAAAAAAATTTTACGTGGTACATGCGCTATGGGCAACACTTGCAGAGCATTAACCGCAGAGCGATGCACAGCCACACCCGCAGAGCATTAACCGCAGAGTGATACACAGCCACATCCACAGAGCATTAACCGCAGAGTGATACACAGCCACACCCGCAGAGCAATAACCGCAGAGCGATGCACAGCAGCACCCGCAGAGCATTAACCGCAGAGCGATACACAGCCACACCCGCAGAGCATTAACCGCAGAGCGATACACAGCCACACCCGCAGAGCAATAACCGCAGAGCGATACACAGCCACACCCGCAGAGCAATAACCGCAGAGCGATACACAGCCACACCCGCAGAGCATTAACCACAGAGCGATACACAGCCACACCCGCAGAGCATTAACCGCAAAGCGATACACAGCCACACCCGCAGAGCATTAATCGCAGAGCGATACACAGCCACACCCGCAGAGCAATAACCGCAGAGCGGAACACAGCCACACCCGCAGAGCATTAACCGCAGAGCGATACACAGCCACACCCGCAGAGCAATAACCGCAGAGCGATGCAGAGCAACACCCGCAGAGCATTAACCACAGAACGATGCACAGCCACACCCGCAGAGCAATAACCGCAGAGCGATGCACAGCAGCACCCGCAGAGCATTAACCGCAGAGCGATACACAGCCACACCCGCAGAGCATTAACCGCAGAGCGATACACAGCCACACCCGCAGAGCAATAACCGTAGAGCGATACACAGCCACAACCGCAGAGCAATAACCGCAGAGCGATACACAGCCACACCCGCAGAGCATTAGCCGCAGAGCGATACACAGCCACACTCGCAGAGCAGTAACCGCAGAGCGATACACAGCCACACCCGCAGAGCAATAACCGCAGAGCAATACACAGCCACACCCGCAGAGCAATAACCGCAGAGCGATACACAGCCACACCCGCAGAGCAATAACCGCAGAGCGATACACAGCCACACCCGCAGAGCAATAACCGCAGAGCGATACACAGCCACACCCGCAGAGCAATAACCGCAGAGCGATACACAGCCACACCCGCAGAGCAATAACCGCAGAGCGATACACAGCCACACCCGCAGAGCATTAACCGCAAAGCGATGCACAGCCACACCCGCAGAGCAATAACCGCAGAGCGATACACAGCCACACCCGCAGAGCAATAACCGCAGAGCGATACACAGCCACACCCGCAGAGCATTAACCGCAAAGCGATGCACAGCCACACCCGCAGAGCAATAACCGCAGAGCGATACACAGCCACACCCGCAGAGCATTAACCGCAGAGGGATGCACAGCCACACCCGCAGAGCATTAACCGCAGAGCGATACACAGCCACTCTCGCACAGCATTAACCGCAGAGGGATGCACAGCCACACCCGCAGAGCATTAACCGCAGAGCGATACACAGCCACACCCGCAGAGCATTAACCGCAGAGCGATGCAGAGCAATAACCGCAGAGCGATGCACAGCAACACCCGCAGAGCAATAACTGCAGAGCGATGCACAGCCACACCCGCAGAGCAATAACCGCAGAGCGATGCAGAGCAATAACCGCAGAGCGATGCACAGCAACACCCGCAGAGCAATAATTGCAGAGCGATGCACAGCCACACCCGCAGAGTAATAACCGCAGAGCGATGCACAGCAACACCCGCAGAGCAATAACCGCAGAGCGATACACAGCCACACCCGCAGAGCATTAACCACAGAGCGATGCAGAGCAACACCCCCAGAGCATTAACCGCAGAACGATGCACAGCTACACCCGCAGAGCATTAGCCGCAGAGCGATACACAGCCACACCCGCAGAGCAATAACCGCAGAGCGATACACAGCCACACCCGCAGAGCAATAACCGCAGAGCGATACACAGCCACACCCGCAGAGCATTAACCGCAGAGCGATACACAGCCACACCCACAGAGCAATAACCGCAGACCGATGCAGAGCCACACCCGCAGAGCAATAACCGCACAGTGATACAAAGCCACACCCGCAGAGTATTAACCGCAGAGGGATACACAGCCACACCCGCAGAGCATTCACCGCAGAGCGATACACAGCCACACCCGCAGAGCAAAAACCGCAGAGCGATGCACAGCAATACCCGCAGAGCAATAACCGCAGAGCGATGCACAGCAACACCCGCAGAGCAATAACCGCAGAGCGATGCACAGCAACACCCGCAGAGCATTAACCGCAGAGCGATACACAGCCACACCCGCAGAGCATTAACCGCAGAGCGATGCAGAGCAACACCCGCAGAGCATTAACTGCAGAATGATGCACAGCCACACCCGCAGAGCATTAACCGCAGAGCGATACACAGCCACACCCGCAGAGCGATACACAGCCACACCCGCAGAGCAATAACCGCAGAGCAATGCAGAGCAACACCCGCAGAGCATTAACCGCAGAACGATGCACAGCCACACCCGCAGAGCATTAACCGCAGAGCGATGCAGAGCAACACCCGCAGAGCATTAATTGCAGAACGATGCACAGCCACACCCGCAGAGCATTAACCGCAGAGCGATGCACAGCCACACCCGCAGAGCAATAACCGCAGAGTGATGCACAGCAACACCCGCAGAGCAATAACCACAGAGCGATACCCAGCCACACCCGCAGAGCAATAACCGCAGAGCGATGCACAGCCACACCCGCAGAGCAATAACCACAGAGCGATACACAGCCACACCCGCAGAGCATTAACCGCAGAGCGATACACAGCCACACCCGCAGAGCATTAACCGCAGAGCAATACACAGCCACACCTGCAGAGCATTAACTGCAGAGCGATACCCAGCCACACCCGCAGAGCAATAACCGCAGAGCGATGCAGAGCCACACCCTCAGAGCAATAACCGCAGAGCGATGCACAGCCACACCCGCAGAGCAATAACCGCAGAGCGATGCACAGCAATACCCACAGAGCAATAACCGCAGAGCGATGCACAGCAATACCCGCAGAGCAATAACCGCAGAGGGATACACAGCCACACCCGCAGAGCATTAACCACAGACGCGATACACAGCCACACCCGCAGAGCATTAACCGCAGAGCGATACACAGCCACACCCGCAGAGCATTAACCGCAGAGCGATGCACAGCCACATCCACAGAGTATTAACCGCAGAGCGATACACAGCCACATCCACAGAGCAATAACCGCAGCGCGATACAAAGCCACACCCGCAGAGCAATAACCATAGAGCGATACACAGCCACACCCGCAGAGCATTAACCACAGAGTGATACACAGCAACACCCGCACAGCAAAAACGGCAGAGCAATGCACAACAACACCTGCAGAGCAATAACCACAGCGCGATGCACAGCCACACCCGCAAAGCAATAAGAGCAGAGCGATGGACAGCAGCACCCGCAGAGAAATAACCCCAGAGCGATACACAGCAACACCCGCAGAGCAATAACCGCAGAGCGATGCACAGCAACACCCGCAGAGCCATAACTGCAGAGCGATGCACAGCAACACTTGCAGAGCAATTACTACAGAGTGATGCACAGCAAAACCTGCAGAGCAATAACCACAGAGCTTTGCACAGCAATACCCGCCGAGCAATAATCACAGAGCGATGCACAACAACACCCGCAGAGCAACTGCAGAGCGATGCACAGCAACACCCGCAGAGCAATGCACATCAACACCCGCAGAGCAACTGCAGAGCGATGCACAGCAATACCCGCAGAGCAATAATCACAGAGCGATGCACAGCAACACCCGAAGAGCAATAACCGTAGAATGATACACAGCCACCCCCGCAGTGCAATAGCTGCAGAGCAATGCACAGCAATACCCGCAGAGCAATAACCGCAGAGCGATGCACAGCCACACCCGCAGAGCGATGCACAGCCACACCCGCAGAGCAATAACCGCAGAGCGATGCACAGCAACACCCGCAGAGCAATAACCACAGAGCGATGCACAGCAGCACCCGCAGAGCAATAACTGCAGAGCGATGCACAGCAACACTCGCAGAGCAATTACTACAGAGCGATGCACAGCAATACCCGCAGAGCAATAACCGCAGAGCGATGCACAGCAACACCCGCAGAGCAATAATCACAGAGCGATGCACAGCAACACCCGCAGAGCAACTGCAGAGTGATGCACAGCAACACCCGCAGAGCAACTGCAGAGCGATGCACAGCAATACCTGCAGAGCAATAATCACAGAGCAATGCACAGCAACACCCGAAGAGCAATAACCGTAGAATGATACACAGCCACCCCCGCAGAGCAATAGCTGCGGAGCAATGCACAGCAATACCCACAGAGCAACAACCACAGAGCGATGCACAGCAACAACCGCAGAGCAACAACCGCAGAGCAATAACCGCAGAGTGATACACAGCAATAACCGCAGAGCAATAACCGGAGAGTGATACACAGCAATAACCGCAGAGCAATAACCGCAGAGCGATGCACAGCAGCAACCGCAGAGTGATACACAGCAATAACCGCAGAGTACAACCTGCAGAGCGATGCACAGCACTATCTGCAGAGCACTACCCATGGAGTGATGTACAGCAATTACCTGCAGAGCAATACAGATTAATACCAGCAGCGCGATGCAGATTAATATAACTGGTGAGTAATACTCGCAGAGAAATGCAGAGCAATTCCCGCACAGTGAGGCTCAGCAATACCCGCAGGTCGATGCACAGCGACACCCGCAGAGCAATAACCACAGAGCAATACCTGCAGAGCGATGCACAGCAAAACCCTTACGGCGATGCACAGCAATACCCGCAGAGCAATACTGATTATTATCAGCAGAACATACCCAAAGAGCGATGCACAGCGATACCCACAGAGCGATGCACAGCGATACCCGCAGAGCGATGCACAGCGATACCCGCAGAGCGATGCACAGCGATACCCGCAGAGCGATGCACAGCGATACCCGCAGAGCGATGCACAGCGATACCCGCAGAGCGATGCACAGCGATACCCGCAGAGCGATGCACAGCGATACCCGCAGAGCGATGCACAGCGATACCCGCAGAGCGATGCACAGCGATACCCGCAGAGCGATGCACCGCGATACCCGCAGAGCGATGCACAGCGATACCCGCAGAGCGATGCACAGCGATACCCGCAGAGCGATGCACCGCGATACCCGCAGAGCGATGCACAGCGATACCCGCAGAGCGATGCACAGCGATACCCGCAGAGCGATGCACAGCGATACCCGCAGAGCGATGCACCGCGATACCCGCAGAGCGATGCACCGCGATACCCGCAGAGCGATGCACAGCGATACCCGCAGAGCGATGCACCGCGATACCCGCAGAGCGATGCACAGCGATACCCGCAGAGCGATGCACAGCGATACCCGCAGAGCGATGCACAGCGATACCCGCAGAGCGATGCACAGCGATACCCGCAGAGCGATGCACCGCGATACCCGCAGAGCGATGCACAGCGATACCCGCAGAGCGATGCACCACGATACCCGCAGAGCGATGCACAGCGATACCCGCAGAGCGATGCACAGCGATACCCGCAGAGCGATGCACCGCGATACCCGCAGAGCGATGCACAGCGATACCCGCAGAGCGATGCACAGCGATACCCGCAGAGCGATGCACAGCGATACCCGCAGAGCGATGCACAGCGATACCCGCAGAGCGATGCACAGCGATACCCGCAGAGCGATGCACAGCGATACCCGCAGAGCGATGCCCTCTATAACTCTGTGCTCAGGACATACTTGAAAACGAGAGGCAACTCTCAAGGTATTACTTCCTGATAACATATTTTACAAATAAATAAATGCCCAGCGATACTCGCAGAGCAATGCTCAGCGATACTCGCAGAGCGATGCACAGCAATACTCACAGAGAGATGCTCAGCGATACTCGCAGAGCGATGCACAGCAATGCCCACAGTGTGTGTATACAATGGCTGTGTATGTGTATGTGTGTTTGTGTGTGTATATGTGTGTGTGTGTGTGTGTGTGTGTGTGTGTGTGTGTGTGTGTGTGTGTGTGTGTGTGTGTGTGTGTACACAGTGACTTTGTGTGTGCATGTATGTGTGTGGATACAGTGGCTGTGTGTGTGTGTGTATTTACAGTGGCTCTGTGTGTGTATACAATGGCTGTGCGTGTATGTGTGTGTGTATTTGTGTGTATACAGTGGCTCTGTGTGTGTTTGTGTGTGTGTGTGTTTGTATACAGTGGCTGTGTGTGTGTGTGTGTGTGTGTGTATGTGTGTGTATACAGTGTGTGTGTGTGTGTGTGTGTGTGTGTGTGTGTGTGTGTGTGTGTGTGTGTGTGTGTGTGTGTGTGTGTGTGTGTGTGTGTGTGTGTGTGTGTGTGTGTACGTGTGTACGTGTGTACGTACGTGTGTGTGCGTAAACAGTGACTGTGCATGTGTGTATGTGTGTGTGTGTATGTGTATGTTTACAGTGGCTGTGTGTATACAGTGGCTGTGTGTTTGTGTATACAGTGGCTGTGCGCGTGTGTGTATATATATGTGTGTGTGTATATATGTGTGTGTGTGTATATACAGTGGCTGTGCGTGTATGTGTGTATACAGTGGCTGTGCGTGTGTATGTGTGTATACAGTGGCTGTGCGTGTGTATGTGTGTATACAGTGGCTCTGTGTGTGTGTGTGTGTGTATATATACAGTGTGTGTGTGTGTGTATACTGTGTGTGTGTGTGTGTGTGTGTGTGTGTGTGTGTGTGTGTGTGTGTGTGTGTGTGTGTGTGTGTGTGTGTGTGTGTGTGTGTGTGTGTGTGTGTGTGTGTGTGTGTGTGTGTGTGTGTGTGTGTATATATACAGTGGCTAATATATTTCCTGGAAACAAGACAAATAAAGGAAATTGTCTAAAATGAAAGTGGAGTCAGGAATTTCCAGAACAGCATGCGGGAGGTGCAGAGCAGAACACTACCGCAGAGCATAACACTACCGCAGAGCAGAACACTACCGCAGAGCAGAACACTACCGCAGAGCAGAACACTACCGCAGAGCATAACACTACTGCAAAGCAGAACACTACCGCAGAGCATAACACTACCGCAGAGCAGAACACTACCTCAGAGCAGAACACAACCGCAGAGCAGAACACTACCGCAGAGCAGAACACTACCGCAGAGCAGAACACTACCGCAGAGCAGAACACTACCGCAGAGCATAACACTACCGCAGAGCAGAACACTACCGCAGAGCAGAACACTACCGCAGAGCATAACACTACCGCAGATCATAACACTACCGCAGAGCATAACACTACCGCAGAGCATAACACTACCGCAGAGCATAACACTACCGCAGAGCATAACACTACCGCAGAGCATAACACTACCGCAGAGCAGAACACTACCGCAGAGCAGAACACTACCGCAGAGCATAACACTACCGCAGAGCATAACACTACCGCAGAGCAGAACACTACCGCAGAGCAATACCCACCGAACTATGTCTATTCCGTTCCTGATAACCACTGATATAATAATAATACCATGTTCTTGTATAGCACTACCAGTTTTACAGAGACATTTTGCAGGCACAGTCCCTGCTCCGTGGAGCTTACAATCTATGATTTTGGTGCCTGATGCAAAGGGAGATAAAGTGATAAAGTGACTTGCCCAAGGTCATACAGAGCCGACACCGGGAATTGAACCAAAGTCCACTGCTTCAAACTCAGGGGGCTCTGCACTGAGCTCCGTGCTTTTGCGTCTGGTTGAAATTAAAAATCACTTGCGATACAAAGTGAGGCCGGAGACGCGATTCACTAAAGCCTTGAGACCATTTTCTCTCGGACGGGCCAAAAACTGGCTTATCGTACGTGTTGCTTTCCCCCTGCTAGTGTTCTTAACCTTCCCGTACGCTAGCTGATAGAAAAAAAAGCCGCTGGGAACATTTGCCATCTCCATGTAAGGCTGTTACAGGCGATTGTACACAAAACAAATACATTTTAATACTAGTGTAGATGTGCAGGGGGTCTCAGGGGCTGAACCACATTGGGTTCAGGTCCGGGGACCCCCTACTTCAGGAGATACAGGCCCCGTTATGGGGTGCCGGTATCCCCTGCACTTTTAAAGCTTCCGCGTCACGTGACCAGGACATTTAAATTCTGCAGGGGATACCGGCACCCCATAAAGGGGCCTGTATCTCCTGAAGTAGGGGGTCCCCGGACCTGAAACCAATGCGGTTCAGCTCCGGAGACCCCCTACACATCTACACTACTGCCAAAACACACACATATCAATAAACAATAATTCATTACCGTAGCGGCTATCCGCTATGGTAATGAAGCTGCATTAATGTACATTTTAATAACAGTGTGTGGGAGCAGGGGGTCCCCTGAGCTGAACCACATTGATTTCTGCCTCAGAGACCCTGCTTCCCGAGTTACAGGCATGGGGTATTGTCCCCAATAAACATGATATTGTGCCTTAACCCCTTCATTGCCTTAGCGGATAGCCGCTAAGGTAATGAAGCTGCATTAATGTATTTTTATTAATAGTGTGCGGGATCAGGGGGTCCCCTGAGCTGAACCGCATTGATTTCTGCCTCAGGGACCCCCTTCTTCCCGAGTTACAGGCCCCGGTATGGGGCATTGGAGGCCAATGTCGTCGCCATCTTTATAGCGTCTAAGACGCGACGTGGGCTCTATAAAGATGGCGGCGACACTGGCACCGATGCCCCAAACCGGGGCCTGTAACTCGGGAAGAAGGGGGTCCCTGAGGCAGAAATCAATGCGGTTCAGCTCAGGGGACCCCCTGATCCCGCACACTATTAATAAAAATACATTAATGCAGCTTCATTACCTTAGCGGCTATCCGCTAAGGCAATGAAGGGGTTAAGGCACAATATCATGTTTATTGGGGACAATTGCCCCCAATAAATATAGCAATATGCAACACACATCATCCCCCCCCCCGCCCCGTAACACATACAATACAGTAATGGGCAAAATAACTATTATCCAGATATGGATAATAGATTATTTGGCCATTATGAAACACATAAAACATGCATAAATAAAAACATGAAATCTTAATCTGAAAATCACCACATTGCATCTTACAATCAAACCAGCAGCTAGACAAATGTATATCAAATGTCACACAATTGCATTGAGTGTGTACAATCAGGGCCGTGGGAACCATTTGACGAAAATGTGACGTCATAGGCCTATAAAAGCCTATGTCATCTCATTTTGAAGCCAGACGCCGAGGAGGACGGACCAACTACAGATAGAAGAGGACCAGGGCGTGGCGCTAGAAGAGAAGAAGACCCGGAAGAAGACAGAAGACAGGAGAAAGAAGAATACAGATGAAGCCCCCCTTTGACGAAAAGGATTACAAATAGAAGAAAGAAGACACAGACGTGGATTTTAAGGGTTTATTATTTTATGGTTACCTTTGGATTGGTGTGAGAACTTCCGGATCCCCTGGATTTCCGTGGGTGGGCATCTAATGGTAGGTAAACAAAAGAAAAGTTTATTATTTTAACTATTACAGTTTTTTTTTATTTTTTTATTCATGTGTTAACCCCCCCCCCACCCCTTCATAGTGTATTTTATTTTGAAATTGATTTTGCATAGTGTTACATGATGCACAGATTAATTGCATCATGTTCACACTCAATGCAATTGTGTGACATTTGATATACATTTGTCTAGCTGCTGGTTTAATTGTAAGATGCAATGTGGTGATTTTCAGATTAAGATTTCATGTTTGTATTTATGCATGTTTTATGTGTTTCATAATGGGCAAATAATCTATTATCCATATCGGGATAATAGTTATTTTGCACATTATTGTACTGTATGTGTTGGGGGGGAGGGGGGGATTGATGTATTTAATGTATAGGTCAGGTTTATTTTTTTTACATACAGGGTTGGTTCCTTTTGGTCTACGGGGGACCTCTGGAGACCACCTGAGGTCTCCTCGTGCTTTCCACGGGTACCAGGCTGGAGGTGTCCACGGGGGATACCTGCAGGGAAGAACCGGTGGCCCCACATCTGTTGGGGGACCGCGGATCCGTAGGGACCATCCATGGGCCCACAGACCCCCGTGGGAACCACCTGAGGCCCCTCAGACACCTGTGGGTCTGACCCAGGGCCCACCAGACAGCCACGGGCCTACCCATGGAGACCTCATTGTGGCCCATGGTGACCCGCGGAGACCACCCAGTTGACCACGGCGCCTGGCGGGGACCACCCGTAGCTCTCCAGACCCTGTTTGAAACATGGTGCTGGGCTACTGTGAGGTCTACGGACACCCGTCAGGGCCACCGGGGTATTAACCCTGTATGTAAAATAATAAATCATGTATTTATGGGGGGGCACGGGGTGGGTTATGTATTGAAAAATATAATGATGTTTATTGTGTGGCTGTGTATTGTTTTTCTTGTGGGTACTTGGGGTGGGGGAAGGGGGTATTGGCCCCAAGGGTATGTGCGTAAGCCTCCCGCCTGGGTTAGTGGGTGAGGGTGGTTAGGCCTCACAGGATGGGTAGTGGGGGAGGGTATGTAGGCCTCCCGAGTGGTGGGTGAGGGTGGTTTAACCCCTTAATGACTGTAGCGGTTAATGACCGCTAAGGTGATTAAGGGGTTAGGGGACATTACATTTTCTATTTTGATTGTTGTGTATGTTTTGCAGCACCGGAGGGACATGGGCAGGATGAAGATGAGGATGAAGACGGCCTTCATCGTGGGTGCCTGGAAAAGGTAAATGTAGTATGTATTTACTGTATTTATTGTAATTTATATGTATTTAAAATGGGCAAATGCATTATTATCCATATGTGGATAATAATAATTTTGCCCATTACTGTACTGTATGTGTTAGGGGGTGCATTTAGTTATAAATATTGTTTATTATTTTTGGAGGCACAACATTAGTACCGCAGGCCCGCGGGTACCCCGGGACTCCCGCGGGGACCCCGGGACGGCCGCGGGGACCCCCGGACGGCCGCGGGGACCCCCGGACCCCCGCAGGGACACCAGCACTCCCGCGGGGACCCCCGCTTGGTGAGCCGGGGACCCCCGTTTTTTTTTCACCTGCCTTGAGCTGGCGATATTTTTTGAACGCAACTTTCGCGTACGATAACTTTGCGTAGCTTAGTGAATCCCGGAGAAGGGCAGAATTGAACGCAAACAGGTTATCGTTGGACTTTGGAATGTTTCCAGGAAAAAGTCACTTTAAGAACGCAAAGTGCCTGTTTGCGCGGCTTAGTGAATCGTGTTCGGCGGAACATCACGTTCTAAGAGCACTTTGTGCTCTTAAAACGACTTATCGGAGCTTAGTGCACGGCCCCCTCAGGGTCTTTACTCACTGAGCCGCTCATTATGTGTGTGTATACAGTGTGTGTGTGTGTGTGTGTGTGTGTGTGTGTGTGTGTGTGTGTGTGTGTGTGTGTGTGTGTGTGTGTGTGTGTGTGTGTGTGTGTGTGTGTGTGTGTGTGTGTGTGTGTGTACGTGTGTACGTGTGTACGTACGTGTGTGTGCGTAAACAGTGACTGTGCATGTGTGTATGTGTGTGTGTGTATGTGTATGTTTACAGTGGCTGTGTGTATACAGTGGCTGTGTGTTTGTGTATACAGTGGCTGTGCGCGTGTGTGTATATATATGTGTGTGTGTATATATGTGTGTGTGTGTATATACAGTGGCTGTGCGTGTATGTGTGTATACAGTGGCTGTGCGTGTGTATGTGTGTATACAGTGGCTGTGCGTGTGTATGTGTGTATACAGTGGCTCTGTGTGTGTGTGTGTGTATATATACAGTGTGTGTGTGTGTGTGTGTGTGTGTGTGTGTGTGTGTGTGTGTGTGTGTGTGTGTGTGTGTGTGTGTGTGTGTGTGTGTGTGTGTGTGTGTGTGTGTGTGTGTGTGTGTGTGTGTGTGTGTGTGTGTGTGTGTGTGTATATACAGTGGCTAATATATTTCCTGGAAACAAGACAAATAAAGGAAATTGTCTAAAATGAAAGTGGAGTCAGGAATTTCCAGAACAGCATGCGGGAGGTGCAGAGCAGAACACTACCGCAGAGCATAACACTACCGCAGAGCAGAACACTACCGCAGAGCAGAACACTACCGCAGAGCAGAACACTACCGCAGAGCATAACACTACTGCAAAGCAGAACACTACCGCAGAGCATAACACTACCGCAGAGCAGAACACTACCTCAGAGCAGAACACAACCGCAGAGCAGAACACTACCGCAGAGCAGAACACTACCGCAGAGCAGAACACTACCGCAGAGCAGAACACTACCGCAGAGCAGAACACTACCGCAGAGCAGAACACTACCGCAGAGCAGAACACTACCGCAGAGCATAACACTACCGCAGAGCATAACACTACCGCAGAGCATAACACTACCGCAGAGCATAACACTACCGCAGAGCATAACACTACCGCAGAGCATAACACTACCGCAGAGCATAACACTACCGCAGAGCAGAACACTACCGCAGAGCAGAACACTACCGCAGAGCAATACCCACCGAACTATGTCTATTCCGTTCCTGATAACCACTGATATAATAATAATACCATGTTCTTGTATAGCACTACCAGTTTTACAGAGACATTTTGCAGGCACAGTCCCTGCTCCGTGGAGCTTACAATCTATGATTTTGGTGCCTGATGCAAAGGGAGATAAAGTGATAAAGTGACTTGCCCAAGGTCATACAGAGCCGACACCGGGAATTGAACCAAAGTCCACTGCTTCAAACTCAGGGGGCTCTGCACTGAGCTCCGTGCTTTTGCGTCTGGTTGAAATTAAAAATCACTTGCGATACAAAGTGAGGCCGGAGACGCGATTCACTAAAGCCTTGAGACCATTTTCTCTCGGACGGGCCAAAAACTGGCTTATCGTACGTGTTGCTTTCCCCCTGCTAGTGTTCTTAACCTTCCCGTACGCTAGCTGATAGAAAAAAAAGCCGCTGGGAACATTTGCCATCTCCATGTAAGGCTGTTACAGGCGATTGTACACAAAACAAATACATTTTAATACTAGTGTAGATGTGCAGGGGGTCTCAGGGGCTGAACCACATTGGGTTCAGGTCCGGGGACCCCCTACTTCAGGAGATACAGGCCCCGTTATGGGGTGCCGGTATCCCCTGCACTTTTAAAGCTTCCGCGTCACGTGACCAGGACATTTAAATTCTGCAGGGGATACCGGCACCCCATAAAGGGGCCTGTATCTCCTGAAGTAGGGGGTCCCCGGACCTGAAACCAATGCGGTTCAGCTCCGGAGACCCCCTACACATCTACACTACTGCCAAAACACACACATATCAATAAACAATAATTCATTACCGTAGCGGCTATCCGCTATGGTAATGAAGCTGCATTAATGTACATTTTAATAACAGTGTGTGGGAGCAGGGGGTCCCCTGAGCTGAACCACATTGATTTCTGCCTCAGAGACCCTGCTTCCCGAGTTACAGGCATGGGGTATTGTCCCCAATAAACATGATATTGTGCCTTAACCCCTTCATTGCCTTAGCGGATAGCCGCTAAGGTAATGAAGCTGCATTAATGTATTTTTATTAATAGTGTGCGGGATCAGGGGGTCCCCTGAGCTGAACCGCATTGATTTCTGCCTCAGGGACCCCCTTCTTCCCGAGTTACAGGCCCCGGTATGGGGCATTGGAGGCCAATGTCGTCGCCATCTTTATAGCGTCTAAGACGCGACGTGGGCTCTATAAAGATGGCGGCGACACTGGCACCGATGCCCCAAACCGGGGCCTGTAACTCGGGAAGAAGGGGGTCCCTGAGGCAGAAATCAATGCGGTTCAGCTCAGGGGACCCCCTGATCCCGCACACTATTAATAAAAATACATTAATGCAGCTTCATTACCTTAGCGGCTATCCGCTAAGGCAATGAAGGGGTTAAGGCACAATATCATGTTTATTGGGGACAATTGCCCCCAATAAATATAGCAATATGCAACACACATCATCCCCCCCCCCCGCCCCGTAACACATACAATACAGTAATGGGCAAAATAACTATTATCCAGATATGGATAATAGATTATTTGGCCATTATGAAACACATAAAACATGCATAAATAAAAACATGAAATCTTAATCTGAAAATCACCACATTGCATCTTACAATCAAACCAGCAGCTAGACAAATGTATATCAAATGTCACACAATTGCATTGAGTGTGTACAATCAGGGCCGTGGGAACCATTTGACGAAAATGTGACGTCATAGGCCTATAAAAGCCTATGTCATCTCATTTTGAAGCCAGACGCCGAGGAGGACGGACCAACTACAGATAGAAGAGGACCAGGGCGTGGCGCTAGAAGAGAAGAAGACCCGGAAGAAGACAGAAGACAGGAGAAAGAAGAATACAGATGAAGCCCCCCTTTGACGAAAAGGATTACAAATAGAAGAAAGAAGACACAGACGTGGATTGTAAGGAGTTATTATTTTATGGTTACCTTTGGATTGGTGTGAGAACTTCCGGATCCCCTGGATTTCCGTGGGTGGGCATCTAATGGTAGGTAAACAAAAGAAAAGTTTATTATTTTAACTATTACAGTTTTTTTTTATTTTTTTATTCATGTGTTAACCCCCCCCCCACCCCTTCATAGTGTATTTTATTTTGAAATTGATTTTGCATAGTGTTACATGATGCACAGATTAATTGCATCATGTTCACACTCAATGCAATTGTGTGACATTTGATATACATTTGTCTAGCTGCTGGTTTAATTGTAAGATGCAATGTGGTGATTTTCAGATTAAGATTTCATGTTTGTATTTATGCATGTTTTATGTGTTTCATAATGGGCAAATAATCTATTATCCATATCGGGATAATAGTTATTTTGCACATTATTGTACTGTATGTGTTGGGGGGGAGGGGGGGATTGATGTATTTAATGTATAGGTCAGGTTTATTTTTTTTACATACAGGGTTGGTTCCTTTTGGTCTACGGGGGACCTCTGGAGACCACCTGAGGTCTCCTCGTGCTTTCCACGGGTACCAGGCTGGAGGTGTCCACGGGGGATACCTGCAGGGAAGAACCGGTGGCCCCACATCTGTTGGGGGACCGCGGATCCGTAGGGACCATCCATGGGCCCACAGACCCCCGTGGGAACCACCTGAGGCCCCTCAGACACCTGTGGGTCTGACCCAGGGCCCACCAGACAGCCACGGGCCTACCCATGGAGACCTCATTGTGGCCCATGGTGACCCGCGGAGACCACCCAGTTGACCACGGCGCCTGGCGGGGACCACCCGTAGCTCTCCAGACCCTGTTTGAAACATGGTGCTGGGCTACTGTGAGGTCTACGGACACCCGTCAGGGCCACCGGGGTATTAACCCTGTATGTAAAATAATAAATCATGTATTTATGGGGGGGCACGGGGTGGGTTATGTATTGAAAAATATAATGATGTTTATTGTGTGGCTGTGTATTGTTTTTCTTGTGGGTACTTGGGGTGGGGGAAGGGGGTATTGGCCCCAAGGGTATGTGCGTAAGCCTCCCGCCTGGGTTAGTGGGTGAGGGTGGTTAGGCCTCACAGGATGGGTAGTGGGGGAGGGTATGTAGGCCTCCCGAGTGGTGGGTGAGGGTGGTTTAACCCCTTAATGACTGTAGCGGTTAATGACCGCTAAGGTGATTAAGGGGTTAGGGGACATTACATTTTCTATTTTGATTGTTGTGTATGTTTTGCAGCACCGGAGGGACATGGGCAGGATGAAGATGAGGATGAAGACGGCCTTCATCGTGGGTGCCTGGAAAAGGTAAATGTAGTATGTATTTACTGTATTTATTGTAATTTATATGTATTTAAAATGGGCAAATGCATTATTATCCATATGTGGATAATAATAATTTTGCCCATTACTGTACTGTATGTGTTAGGGGGTGCATTTAGTTATAAATATTGTTTATTATTTTTGGAGGCACAACATTAGTACCGCAGGCCCGCGGGTACCCCGGGACTCCCGCGGGGACCCCGGGACGGCCGCGGGGACCCCCGGACCCCCGCAGGGACACCAGCACTCCCGTGGGGACCCCCGCTTGGTGAGCCGGGGACCCCCGTTTTTTTTTCACCTGCCTTGAGCTGGCGATATTTTTTGAACGCAACTTTCGCGTACGATAACTTTGCGTAGCTTAGTGAATCCCGGAGAAGGGCAGAATTGAACGCAAACAGGTTATCGTTGGACTTTGGAATGTTTCCAGGAAAAAGTCACTTTAAGAACGCAAAGTGCCTGTTTGCGCGGCTTAGTGAATCGTGTTCGGCGGAACATCACGTTCTAAGAGCACTTTGTGCTCTTAAAACGACTTATCGGAGCTTAGTGCACGGCCCCCTCAGGGTCTTTACTCACTGAGCCGCTCATTATGTGTGTGTATACAGTGTGTGTGTGTGTGTGTGTGTGTGTGTGTGTGTGTGTGTGTGTGTGTGTGTGTGTGTGTGTGTGTGTGTGTGTGTGTGTGTGTGTGTGTACGTGTGTACGCACGTGTGTGTGCGTAAACAGTGACTGTGCATGTGTGTATGTGTGTGTGTGTATGTGTATGTTTACAGTGGCTGTGTGTATACAGTGGCTGTGTGTTTGTGTATACAGTGGCTGTGCGCGTGTGTGTATATATATGTGTGTGTGTATATATGTGTGTGTGTGTATATACAGTGGCTGTGCGTGTATGTGTGTATACAGTGGCTGTGCGTGTGTATGTGTGTATACAGTGGCTGTGCGTGTGTATGTGTGTATACAGTGGCTCTGTGTGTGTGTGTGTGTATATATACAGTGTGTGTGTGTGTGTATACTGTGTGTGTGTGTGTGTGTGTGTGTGTGTGTGTGTGTGTGTGTGTGTGTGTGTGTGTGTGTGTGTGTGTGTGTGTGTGTGTGTGTGTGTGTGTGTGTGTGTGTGTGTGTGTGTGTGTGTGTGTGTGTATACAGTGGCTAATATATTTCCTGGAAACAAGACAAATAAAGGAAATTGTCTAAAATGAAAGTGGAGTCAGGAATTTCCAGAACAGCATGCGGGAGGTGCAGAGCAGAACACTACCGCAGAGCATAACACTACCGCAGAGCAGAACACTACCGCAGAGCAGAACACTACCGCAGAGCAGAACACTACCGCAGAGCATAACACTACTGCAAAGCAGAACACTACCGCAGAGCATAACACTACCGCAGAGCAGAACACTACCTCAGAGCAGAACACAACCGCAGAGCAGAACACTACCGCAGAGCAGAACACTACCGCAGAGCAGAACACTACCGCAGAGCAGAACACTACCGCAGAGCATAACACTACCGCAGAGCAGAACACTACCGCAGAGCAGAACACTACCGCAGAGCATAACACTACCGCAGAGCATAACACTACCGCAGAGCATAACACTACCGCAGAGCATAACACTACCGCAGAGCATAACACTACCGCAGAGCAGAACACTACCGCAGAGCAGAACACTACCGCAGAGCATAACACTACCGCAGAGCATAACACTACCGCAGAGCAGAACACTACCGCAGAGCAGAACACTACCGCAGAGCAATACCCACCGAACTATGTCTATTCCGTTCCTGATAACCACTGATATAATAATAATACCATGTTCTTGTATAGCACTACCAGTTTTACAGAGACATTTTGCAGGCACAGTCCCTGCTCCGTGGAGCTTACAATCTATGATTTTGGTGCCTGATGCAAAGGGAGATAAAGTGATAAAGTGACTTGCCCAAGGTCATACAGAGCCGACACCGGGAATTGAACCAAAGTCCACTGCTTCAAACTCAGGGGGCTCTGCACTGAGCTCCGTGCTTTTGCGTCTGGTTGAAATTAAAAATCACTTGCGATACAAAGTGAGGCCGGAGACGCGATTCACTAAAGCCTTGAGACCATTTTCTCTCGGACGGGCCAAAAACTGGCTTATCGTACGTGTTGCTTTCCCCCTGCTAGTGTTCTTAACCTTCCCGTACGCTAGCTGATAGAAAAAAAAGCCGCTGGGAACATTTGCCATCTCCATGTAAGGCTGTTACAGGCGATTGTACACAAAACAAATACATTTTAATACTAGTGTAGATGTGCAGGGGGTCTCAGGGGCTGAACCACATTGGGTTCAGGTCCGGGGACCCCCTACTTCAGGAGATACAGGCCCCGTTATGGGGTGCCGGTATCCCCTGCACTTTTAAAGCTTCCGCGTCACGTGACCAGGACATTTAAATTCTGCAGGGGATACCGGCACCCCATAAAGGGGCCTGTATCTCCTGAAGTAGGGGGTCCCCGGACCTGAAACCAATGCGGTTCAGCTCCGGAGACCCCCTACACATCTACACTACTGCCAAAACACACACATATCAATAAACAATAATTCATTACCGTAGCGGCTATCCGCTATGGTAATGAAGCTGCATTAATGTACATTTTAATAACAGTGTGTGGGAGCAGGGGGTCCCCTGAGCTGAACCACATTGATTTCTGCCTCAGAGACCCTGCTTCCCGAGTTACAGGCATGGGGTATTGTCCCCAATAAACATGATATTGTGCCTTAACCCCTTCATTGCCTTAGCGGATAGCCGCTAAGGTAATGAAGCTGCATTAATGTATTTTTATTAATAGTGTGCGGGATCAGGGGGTCCCCTGAGCTGAACCGCATTGATTTCTGCCTCAGGGACCCCCTTCTTCCCGAGTTACAGGCCCCGGTATGGGGCATTGGAGGCCAATGTCGTCGCCATCTTTATAGCGTCTAAGACGCGACGTGGGCTCTATAAAGATGGCGGCGACACTGGCACCGATGCCCCAAACCGGGGCCTGTAACTCGGGAAGAAGGGGGTCCCTGAGGCAGAAATCAATGCGGTTCAGCTCAGGGGACCCCCTGATCCCGCACACTATTAATAAAAATACATTAATGCAGCTTCATTACCTTAGCGGCTATCCGCTAAGGCAATGAAGGGGTTAAGGCACAATATCATGTTTATTGGGGACAATTGCCCCCAATAAATATAGCAATATGCAACACACATCATCCCCCCCCCCGCCCCGTAACACATACAATACAGTAATGGGCAAAATAACTATTATCCAGATATGGATAATAGATTATTTGGCCATTATGAAACACATAAAACATGCATAAATAAAAACATGAAATCTTAATCTGAAAATCACCACATTGCATCTTACAATCAAACCAGCAGCTAGACAAATGTATATCAAATGTCACACAATTGCATTGAGTGTGTACAATCAGGGCCGTGGGAACCATTTGACGAAAATGTGACGTCATAGGCCTATAAAAGCCTATGTCATCTCATTTTGAAGCCAGACGCCGAGGAGGACGGACCAACTACAGATAGAAGAGGACCAGGGCGTGGCGCTAGAAGAGAAGAAGACCCGGAAGAAGACAGAAGACAGGAGAAAGAAGAATACAGATGAAGCCCCCCTTTGACGAAAAGGATTACAAATAGAAGAAAGAAGACACAGACGTGGATTGTAAGGGTTTATTATTTTATGGTTACCTTTGGATTGGTGTGAGAACTTCCGGATCCCCTGGATTTCCATGGGTGGGCATCTAATGGTAGGTAAACAAAAGAAAAGTTTATTATTTTAACTATTACAGTTTTTTTTTATTTTTTTATTCATGTGTTAACCCCCCCCCACCCCTTCATAGTGTATTTTATTTTGAAATTGATTTTGCATAGTGTTACATGATGCACAGATTAATTGCATCATGTTCACACTCAATGCAATTGTGTGACATTTGATATACATTTGTCTAGCTGCTGGTTTAATTGTAAGATGCAATGTGGTGATTTTCAGATTAAGATTTCATGTTTGTATTTATGCATGTTTTATGTGTTTCATAATGGGCAAATAATCTATTATCCATATCGGGATAATAGTTATTTTGCACATTATTGTACTGTATGTGTTGGGGGGGAGGGGGGGATTGATGTATTTAATGTATAGGTCAGGTTTATTTTTTTTACATACAGGGTTGGTTCCTTTTGGTCTACGGGGGACCTCTGGAGACCACCTGAGGTCTCCTCGTGCTTTCCACGGGTACCAGGCTGGAGGTGTCCACGGGGGATACCTGCAGGGAAGAACCGGTGGCCCCACATCTGTTGGGGGACCGCGGATCCGTAGGGACCATCCATGGGCCCACAGACCCCCGTGGGAACCACCTGAGGCCCCTCAGACACCTGTGGGTCTGACCCAGGGCCCACCAGACAGCCACGGGCCTACCCATGGAGACCTCATTGTGGCCCATGGTGACCCGCGGAGACCACCCAGTTGACCACGGCGCCTGGCGGGGACCACCCGTAGCTCTCCAGACCCTGTTTGAAACATGGTGCTGGGCTACTGTGAGGTCTACGGACACCCGTCAGGGCCACCGGGGTATTAACCCTGTATGTAAAATAATAAATCATGTATTTATGGGGGGGCACGGGGTGGGTTATGTATTGAAAAATATAATGATGTTTATTGTGTGGCTGTGTATTGTTTTTCTTGTGGGTACTTGGGGTGGGGGAAGGGGGTATTGGCCCCAAGGGTATGTGCGTAAGCCTCCCGCCTGGGTTAGTGGGTGAGGGTGGTTAGGCCTCACAGGATGGGTAGTGGGGGAGGGTATGTAGGCCTCCCGAGTGGTGGGTGAGGGTGGTTTAACCCCTTAATGACTGTAGCGGTTAATGACCGCTAAGGTGATTAAGGGGTTAGGGGACATTACATTTTCTATTTTGATTGTTGTGTATGTTTTGCAGCACCGGAGGGACATGGGCAGGATGAAGATGAGGATGAAGACGGCCTTCATCGTGGGTGCCTGGAAAAGGTAAATGTAGTATGTATTTACTGTATTTATTGTAATTTATATGTATTTAAAATGGGCAAATGCATTATTATCCATATGTGGATAATAATCATTTTGCCCATTACTGTACTGTATGTGTTAGGGGGTGCATTTAGTTATAAATATTGTTTATTATTTTTGGAGGCACAACATTAGTACCGCAGGCCCGCGGGTACCCCGGGACTCCCGCGGGGACCCCGGGACGGCCGCGGGGACCCCCGGACCCCCGCAGGGACACCAGCACTCCCGCGGGGACCCCCGCTTGGTGAGCCGGGGACCCCCGTTTTTTTTTCACCTGCCTTGAGCTGGCGATATTTTTTGAACGCAACTTTCGCGTACGATAACTTTGCGTAGCTTAGTGAATCCCGGAGAAGGGCAGAATTGAACGCAAACAGGTTATCGTTGGACTTTGGAATGTTTCCAGGAAAAAGTCACTTTAAGAACGCAAAGTGCCTGTTTGCGCGGCTTAGTGAATCGTGTTCGGCGGAACATCACGTTCTAAGAGCACTTTGTGCTCTTAAAACGACTTATCGGAGCTTAGTGCACGGCCCCCTCAGGGTCTTTACTCACTGAGCCGCTCATTATGTGTGTGTATACAGTGTGTGTGTGTGTGTGTGTGTGTGTGTGTGTGTGTGTGTGTGTGTGTGTGTGTGTGTGTGTGTGTGTGTGTGTGTGTGTGTGTGTGTGTGTGTGTGTGTGTGTGTGTGTGTGTGTACGTGTGTACGCACGTGTGTGTGCGTAAACAGTGACTGTGCATGTGTGTATGTGTGTGTGTGTATGTGTATGTTTACAGTGGCTGTGTGTATACAGTGGCTGTGTGTTTGTGTATACAGTGGCTGTGCGCGTGTGTGTATATATATGTGTGTGTGTATATATGTGTGTGTGTGTATATACAGTGGCTGTGCGTGTATGTGTGTATACAGTGGCTGTGCGTGTGTATGTGTGTATACAGTGGCTGTGCGTGTGTATGTGTGTATACAGTGGCTCTGTGTGTGTGTGTGTGAATATATACAGTGTGTGTGTGTGTGTATACTGTGTGTGTGTGTGTGTGTGTGTGTGTGTGTGTGTGTGTGTGTGTGTGTGTGTGTGTGTGTGTGTGTGTGTGTGTGTGTGTGTGTGTGTGTGTGTGTGTGTGTGTGTGTGTGTGTGTGTGTGTGTGTGTGTGTGTGTGTGTATATACAGTGGCTAATATATTTCCTGGAAACAAGACAAATAAAGGAAATTGTCTAAAATGAAAGTGGAGTCAGGAATTTCCAGAACAGCATGCGGGAGGTGCAGAGCAGAACACTACCGCAGAGCATAACACTACCGCAGAGCAGAACACTACCGCAGAGCAGAACACTACCGCAGAGCAGAACACTACCGCAGAGCATAACACTACTGCAAAGCAGAACACTACCGCAGAGCATAACACTACCGCAGAGCAGAACACTACCTCAGAGCAGAACACAACCGCAGAGCAGAACACTACCGCAGAGCAGAACACTACCGCAGAGCAGAACACTACCGCAGAGCAGAACACTACCGCAGAGCATAACACTACCGCAGAGCAGAACACTACCGCAGAGCAGAACACTACCGCAGAGCATAACACTACCGCAGAGCATAACACTACCGCAGAGCATAACACTACCGCAGAGCATAACACTACCGCAGAGCATAACACTACCGCAGAGCATAACACTACCGCAGAGCAGAACACTACCGCAGAGCAGAACACTACCGCAGAGCATAACACTACCGCAGAGCATAACACTACCGCAGAGCAGAACACTACCGCAGAGCAGAACACTACCGCAGAGCAATACCCACCGAACTATGTCTATTCCGTTCCTGATAACCACTGATATAATAATAATACCATGTTCTTGTATAGCACTACCAGTTTTACAGAGACATTTTGCAGGCACAGTCCCTGCTCCGTGGAGCTTACAATCTATGATTTTGGTGCCTGATGCAAAGGGAGATAAAGTGATAAAGTGACTTGCCCAAGGTCATACAGAGCCGACACCGGGAATTGAACCAAAGTCCACTGCTTCAAACTCAGGGGGCTCTGCACTGAGCTCCGTGCTTTTGCGTCTGGTTGAAATTAAAAATCACTTGCGATACAAAGTGAGGCCGGAGACGCGATTCACTAAAGCCTTGAGACCATTTTCTCTCGGACGGGCCAAAAACTGGCTTATCGTACGTGTTGCTTTCCCCCTGCTAGTGTTCTTAACCTTCCCGTACGCTAGCTGATAGAAAAAAAAGCCGCTGGGAACATTTGCCATCTCCATGTAAGGCTGTTACAGGCGATTGTACACAAAACAAATATATTTTAATACTAGTGTAGATGTGCAGGGGGTCTCAGGGGCTGAACCACATTGGGTTCAGGTCCGGGGACCCCCTACTTCAGGAGATACAGGCCCCGTTATGGGGTGCCGGTATCCCCTGCACTTTTAAAGCTTCCGCGTCACGTGACCAGGACATTTAAATTCTGCAGGGGATACCGGCACCCCATAAAGGGGCCTGTATCTCCTGAAGTAGGGGGTCCCCGGACCTGAAACCAATGCGGTTCAGCTCCGGAGACCCCCTACACATCTACACTACTGCCAAAACACACACATATCAATAAACAATAATTCATTACCGTAGCGGCTATCCGCTATGGTAATGAAGCTGCATTAATGTACATTTTAATAACAGTGTGTGGGAGCAGGGGGTCCCCTGAGCTGAACCACATTGATTTCTGCCTCAGAGACCCTGCTTCCCGAGTTACAGGCATGGGGTATTGTCCCCAATAAACATGATATTGTGCCTTAACCCCTTCATTGCCTTAGCGGATAGCCGCTAAGGTAATGAAGCTGCATTAATGTATTTTTATTAATAGTGTGCGGGATCAGGGGGTCCCCTGAGCTGAACCGCATTGATTTCTGCCTCAGGGACCCCCTTCTTCCCGAGTTACAGGCCCCGGTATGGGGCATTGGAGGCCAATGTCGTCGCCATCTTTATAGCGTCTAAGACGCGACGTGGGCTCTATAAAGATGGCGGCGACACTGGCACCGATGCCCCAAACCGGGGCCTGTAACTCGGGAAGAAGGGGGTCCCTGAGGCAGAAATCAATGCGGTTCAGCTCAGGGGACCCCCTGATCCCGCACACTATTAATAAAAATACATTAATGCAGCTTCATTACCTTAGCGGCTATCCGCTAAGGCAATGAAGGGGTTAAGGCACAATATCATGTTTATTGGGGACAATTGCCCCCAATAAATATAGCAATATGCAACACACATCATCCCCCCCCCGCCCCGTAACACATACAATACAGTAATGGGCAAAATAACTATTATCCAGATATGGATAATAGATTATTTGGCCATTATGAAACACATAAAACATGCATAAATAAAAACATGAAATCTTAATCTGAAAATCACCACATTGCATCTTACAATCAAACCAGCAGCTAGACAAATGTATATCAAATGTCACACAATTGCATTGAGTGTGTACAATCAGGGCCGTGGGAACCATTTGACGAAAATGTGACGTCATAGGCCTATAAAAGCCTATGTCATCTCATTTTGAAGCCAGACGCCGAGGAGGACGGACCAACTACAGATAGAAGAGGACCAGGGCGTGGCGCTAGAAGAGAAGAAGACCCGGAAGAAGACAGAAGACAGGAGAAAGAAGAATACAGATGAAGCCCCCCTTTGACGAAAAGGATTACAAATAGAAGAAAGAAGACACAGACGTGGATTGTAAGGGTTTATTATTTTATGGTTACCTTTGGATTGGTGTGAGAACTTCCGGATCCCCTGGATTTCCGTGGGTGGGCATCTAATGGTAGGTAAACAAAAGAAAAGTTTATTATTTTAACTATTACAGTTTTTTTTTATTTTTTTATTCATGTGTTAACCCCCCCCCCACCCCTTCATAGTGTATTTTATTTTGAAATTGATTTTGCATAGTGTTACATGATGCACAGATTAATTGCATCATGTTCACACTCAATGCAATTGTGTGACATTTGATATACATTTGTCTAGCTGCTGGTTTAATTGTAAGATGCAATGTGGTGATTTTCAGATTAAGATTTCATGTTTGTATTTATGCATGTTTTATGTGTTTCATAATGGGCAAATAATCTATTATCCATATCGGGATAATAGTTATTTTGCACATTATTGTACTGTATGTGTTGGGGGGGAGGGGGGGATTGATGTATTTAATGTATAGGTCAGGTTTATTTTTTTTACATACAGGGTTGGTTCCTTTTGGTCTACGGGGGACCTCTGGAGACCACCTGAGGTCTCCTCGTGCTTTCCACGGGTACCAGGCTGGAGGTGTCCACGGGGGATACCTGCAGGGAAGAACCGGTGGCCCCACATCTGTTGGGGGACCGCGGATCCGTAGGGACCATCCATGGGCCCACAGACCCCCGTGGGAACCACCTGAGGCCCCTCAGACACCTGTGGGTCTGACCCAGGGCCCACCAGACAGCCACGGGCCTACCCATGGAGACCTCATTGTGGCCCATGGTGACCCGCGGAGACCACCCAGTTGACCACGGCGCCTGGCGGGGACCACCCGTAGCTCTCCAGACCCTGTTTGAAACATGGTGCTGGGCTACTGTGAGGTCTACGGACACCCGTCAGGGCCACCGGGGTATTAACCCTGTATGTAAAATAATAAATCATGTATTTATGGGGGGGCACGGGGTGGGTTATGTATTGAAAAATATAATGATGTTTATTGTGTGGCTGTGTATTGTTTTTCTTGTGGGTACTTGGGGTGGGGGAAGGGGGTATTGGCCCCAAGGGTATGTGCGTAAGCCTCCCGCCTGGGTTAGTGGGTGAGGGTGGTTAGGCCTCACAGGATGGGTAGTGGGGGAGGGTATGTAGGCCTCCCGAGTGGTGGGTGAGGGTGGTTTAACCCCTTAATGACTGTAGCGGTTAATGACCGCTAAGGTGATTAAGGGGTTAGGGGACATTACATTTTCTATTTTGATTGTTGTGTATGTTTTGCAGCACCGGAGGGACATGGGCAGGATGAAGATGAGGATGAAGACGGCCTTCATCGTGGGTGCCTGGAAAAGGTAAATGTAGTATGTATTTACTGTATTTATTGTAATTTATATGTATTTAAAATGGGCAAATGCATTATTATCCATATGTGGATAATAATAATTTTGCCCATTACTGTACTGTATGTGTTAGGGGGTGCATTTAGTTATAAATATTGTTTATTATTTTTGGAGGCACAACATTAGTACCGCAGGCCCGCGGGTACCCCGGGACTCCCGCGGGGACCCCGGGACGGCCGCGGGGACCCCCGGACCCCCGCAGGGACACCAGCACTCCCGCGGGGACCCCCGCTTGGTGAGCCGGGGACCCCCGTTTTTTTTTCACCTGCCTTGAGCTGGCGATATTTTTTGAACGCAACTTTCGCGTACGATAACTTTGCGTAGCTTAGTGAATCCCGGAGAAGGGCAGAATTGAACGCAAACAGGTTATCGTTGGACTTTGGAATGTTTCCAGGAAAAAGTCACTTTAAGAACGCAAAGTGCCTGTTTGCGCGGCTTAGTGAATCGTGTTCGGCGGAACATCACGTTCTAAGAGCACTTTGTGCTCTTAAAACGACTTATCGGAGCTTAGTGCACGGCCCCCTCAGGGTCTTTACTCACTGAGCCGCTCCTTCTCCTGTGTGGCTGTTATTGTATGACACCATGTGAGTGTATATACCCTATTGGGGCTTTTTATTCTTTCATTCAAAAGGTTCCCACACACCCAGAGCTTCCCACACACCCAGGAGGTGCTCACACACCCAGAGGTGCTCACACACCCAGAGGTGCCCACACACCCAGAGGTGCCCACACACCCAGGAGGTGCTCACACACCCAGGAGGTGCTCACACTCCCAGAGCTACCCACACACCCAGAGGTGCTCACACATCCAGGAGGTGCCCACACAAACAGAGCTTCCCACACACCCAGAGCTACCCACACCCCCAGGAGGTGCTCACACTCCCAGAGCTACCCACACACCCAGGAGGTGCTCACACACCCAGAGGTGCCCACACACCCAGAGGTGCCCACACACCCAGGAGGTGCCCACACACCCAGAGGTGCCCACACACCCAGAGGTGCCCACACACCCAGAGGTGCCCACACACCCAGGAGGTGCTCACACACCCAGAGGTGCTCACACACCCAGAGCTTCCCACACACCCAGGAGGTGCTCACACACCCAGAGGTGCTCACACACCCAGAGGTGCCCACACACCCAGAGGTGCCCACACACCCAGGAGGTGCTCACACACCCAGAGGTGCTCACACACCCAGAGGTGCTCACACACACAGAGCTTCCCACACACCCAGGAGGTGCTCACACACCCAGAGCTTCCCACACACCCAGGAGGTGCTCACACACCCAGAGGTGCCCACACACCCAGAGCTTCCCACACACCCAGAGGTGCTCACACACCCAGAGGTGCCCACACACCCAGGAGGTGCCCACACACCCAGAGCTACCCACACCCCCAGGAGGTGCTCACACACCCAGAGGTGCTCACACACCCAGAGGTGCCCACACACCCAGAGGTGCCCACACACCCAGGAGGTGCTCACACACCCAGAGGTGCTCACACACCCAGAGGTGCTCACACACCCAGAGCTTCCCACACACCCAGGAGGTGCTCACACACCCAGAGCTTCCCACACACGCAGGAGGTGCTCACACACCCAGAGGTGCCCACACACCCAGAGGTGCCCACACACCCAGAGGTGCCCACACACCCAGGAGGTGCCCACACACCCAGAGGTGCCCACACACCCAGAGGTGCCCACACACCCAGAGGTGCCCACACACCCAGGAGGTGCTCACACACCCAGAGGTGCTCACACACCCAGAGGTGCTCACACACCCAGAGCTTCCCACACACCCAGGAGGTGCTCACACACCCAGAGGTGCCCACACACCCAGGAGGTGCTCACACACCCAGAGGTGCTCACACACCCAGAGGTGCCCACACACCCAGAGGTGCCCACACACCCAGGAGGTGCTCACACACCCAGAGGTGCTCACACACCCAGAGGTGCTCACACACCCAGAGCTTCCCACACACCCAGGAGGTGCTCACACACCCAGAGCTTCCCACACACCCAGGAGGTGCTCACACACCCAGAGGTGCTCACACACCCAGAGGTGCTCACACACCCAGAGGTGCTCACACACCCAGAGGTGCTCACACACCCAGAGGTGCCCACACACCCAGGAGGTGCTCACACACCCAGAGGTGCCCACACACCCAGAGCTTCCCACACACCCAGAGGTGCTCACACACCCAGAGGTGCCCACACACCCAGGAGGTGCCCACACACCCAGAGCTACCCACACCCCCAGGAGGTGCTCACACACCCAGAGGTGCTCACACACCCAGAGGTGCCCACACACCCAGAGGTGCCCACACACCCAGGAGGTGCTCACACACCCAGAGGTGCTCACACACCCAGAGGTGCTCACACACCCAGAGCTTCCCACACACCCAGGAGGTGCTCACACACCCAGAGCTTCCCACACACGCAGGAGGTGCTCACACACCCAGAGGTGCCCACACACCCAGAGGTGCCCACACACCCAGAGGTGCCCACACACCCAGGAGGTGCCCACACACCCAGAGGTGCCCACACACCCAGAGGTGCCCACACACCCAGAGGTGCCCACACACCCAGGAGGTGCTCACACACCCAGAGGTGCTCACACACCCAGAGGTGCTCACACACCCAGAGCTTCCCACACACCCAGGAGGTGCTCACACACCCAGAGGTGCCCACACACCCAGGAGGTGCTCACACACCCAGAGGTGCTCACACACCCAGAGGTGCCCACACACCCAGAGGTGCCCACACACCCAGGAGGTGCTCACACACCCAGAGGTGCTCACACACCCAGAGGTGCTCACACACCCAGAGCTTCCCACACACCCAGGAGGTGCTCACACACCCAGAGCTTCCCACACACCCAGGAGGTGCTCACACACCCAGAGGTGCTCACACACCCAGAGGTGCCCACACACCCAGGAGGTGCTCACACACCCAGAGCTTCCCACACACCCAGGAGGTGCTCACACACCCAGAGGTGCTCACACACCCAGAGGTGCTCACACACCCAGAGCTTCCCACACACCCAGAGGTGCCCACACACCCAGAGGTGCTCACACACCCAGAGGTGCCCACACACCCAGAGGTGCCCACACACCCAGAGGTGCCCACACACCCAGGAGGTGCCCACACACCCAGAGGTGCTCACACACCCAGAGGTGCCCACACACCCAGAGGTGCTCACACACCCAGAGGTGCCCACACACCCAGAGGTGCCCACACACCCAGAGGTGCTCACACACCCAGAGGTGCCCACACACCCAGAGGTGCTCACACACCCAGAGGTGCCCACACACCCAGAGGTGCCCACACACCCAGAGGTGCTGGTCATTCACTGCTACTGATGGAAATGTTTAAAAGAACAGAGAGATTGTGAGTACGCAGTCTATAGATTACATTGAAAATTCACTGCTTTTTTCTGACATATTGCACTATTTTGTGTTCTTTATATTTTTATTCACATATCTGCGCTCCCCACCGACTGGACAACACATATTCTGAGGATTGGAGAAGCAATTCTGTGGAGGGAGCAGCATTTCAAGTAGTATTGTATATTTTTTACATTTTTTGCACGCATTTTTGCACATTGTTGCATTTATATTCGAATCACTATTTAATGGTTCACTTTTAGCAGAGCAATACCTGCAGAGCAATGCACAGCAATACCTGCAGAGCAATGCACAGCAATACCTGCAGAGCAATGCACAGCAATACCTGCAGAGCAATACTGAGTATTACCAGCAGAACAATACTCGCATAGCGATGCACAGTGTTACCCGCAGAGCGATGCCCGCAAAGTGATACCTGAAGAGTGATGCACAGCAATACCCACAGGACGATGCACAGCAATACCGCAGAGCGATCCACAGCAATATCCGCTGAGCAATGTAGATTAGTACCCACAGAGTAATACCAACAGAGCAATGCACAGCAATACCCGCAGAGCAATGCACAGCAATACCTGCAGAGCAATGCAGATTAGTACCCACAGAGTAATACCCATGGAGCGATGCCCACCAAGCAATAAAGCAATAAATTACACACTTTTAAAGCACCTTAAGGGTTAAAATGTGTATGATATAATTTCTGTTTTCGATATAAATTCACCGTATTCCCCGCCTGCATTTCCACCCGCTCTGTGTCACTGTGTGTGAAATATTACAGATAAGAAATGAGATGAGTTCCTGTTACACCGCGCTGACCCTACTCTGGAAATACCCTGAAATAGTCAAGGTAATACCCTCTATTAATAAGGTAAAACGGGCAGGACACAGGAGAAAGCTGCCGCGGGAGACAAGAACTCGTAACACCGTCACCACCGGGATCACCGGGCAGGACACAGGAGAAAGCTGCCGCGGGAGACAAGAACTCGTAACACCGTCACCTCCGGGATCACCGGGCAGGACACAGGAGAAAGCTGCCGCGGGAGACAAGAACTCGTAACACCGTCACCACCGGGATCACCGGGCAGGACACAGGAGAAAGCTGCCGCGGGAGACAAGAACTCGTAACACCGTCACCACCGGGATCACCGGGCAGGACACAGGAGAAAGCTGCCGCGGGAGACAAGAACTCGTAACACCGTCACCACCGGAATCACCGGGCAGGACACAGGAGAAAGCTGCCGCGGGAGACAAGAACTCGTAACACCGTCACCACCGGGATCACCGGGCAGGACACAGGAGAAAGCTGCCGCGGGAGACAAGAACTCGTAACACCGTCACCTCCGGGATCACCGGGCAGGACACAGGAGAAAGCTGCCGCGGGAGACAAGAACTCGTAACACCGTCACCACCGGGATCACCGGGCAGGACACAGGAGAAAGCTGCCGCGGGAGACAAGAACTCGTAACACCGTCACCACCGGGATCACCGGGCAGGACACAGGAGAAAGCTGCCGCGGGAGACAAGAACTCGTAACACCGTCACCACCGGAATCACCGGGCAGGACACAGGAGAAAGCTGCCGCGGGAGACAAGAACTCGTAACACCGTCACCTCCGGGATCACCGGGCAGGACACAGGAGAAAGCTGCCGCGGGAGACAAGAACTCGTAACACCGTCACCACCGGAATCACCGGGCAGGACACAGGAGAAAGCTGCCGCGGGAGACAAGAACTCGTAACACCGTCACCACCGGGATCACCAGGCAGGACACAGGAGAAAGCTGCCGCGGGAGACAAGAACTCGTAACACCGTCACCACCGGGATCACCAGGCAGGACACAGGAGAAAGCTGCCGCGGGAGACAAGAACTCGTAACACCGTCACCACCGGGATCACCGGGCAGGACACAGGAGAAAGCTGCCACGGGAGACAAGAACTCGTAACACCGTCACCACCGGGATCACCGGGCAGGACACAGGAGAAAGCTGCCGCGGGAGACAAGAACTCGTAACACCGTCACCACCGGGATCACCGGGCAGGACACAGGAGAAAGCTGCCGCGGGAGACAAGAACTCGTAACACCGTCACCACCGGGATCACCGGGCAGGACACAGGAGAAAGCTGCCGCGGGAGACAAGAACTCGTAACACCGTCACCACCGGGATCACCAGGCAGGACACAGGAGAAAGCTGCCGCGGGAGACAAGAACTCGTAACACCGTCACCACCGGGATCACCAGGCAGGACACAGGAGAAAGCTGCCGCGGGAGACAAGAACTCGTAACACCGTCACCACCGGGATCACCGGGCAGGACACAGGAGAAAGCTGCCACGGGAGACAAGAACAAGTAACACCGTCACCACCGGGATCACCGGGCAGGACACAGGAGAAAGCTGCCGCGGGAGACAAGAACTCGTAACACCGTCACCACCGGGATCACCGGGCAGGACACAGGAGAAAGCTGCCGCGGGAGACAAGAACTCGTAACACCGTCACCACCGGGATCACCGGGCAGGACACAGGAGAAAGCTGCCGCGGGAGACAAGAACTCGTAACACCGTCACCACCGGGATCACCGGGCAGGACACAGGAGAAAGCTGCCGCGGGAGACAAGAACTCGTAACACCGTCACCACCGGGATCACCGGGCAGGACACAGGAGAAAGCTGCCGCGGGAGACAAGAACTCGTAACACTGTCACCACCGGGATCACCGGGCAGGACACAGGAGAAAGCTGCCGCGGGAGACAAGAACTCGTAACACCGTCACCACCGGGATCCCCGGGCAGGACACAGGAGAAAGCTGCCGCGGGAGACAAGAACAAGTAACACCGTCACCACCAGGATCACCAGGCAGGACACAGGAGAAAGCTGCCGCGGGAGACAAGAACTCGTAACACCGTCACCACCAGGATCACCGGGCAGGACACAGGAGAAAGCTGCCGCGGGAGACAAGAACTCGTAACACCGTCACCACCGGGATCACCGGGCAGGACACAGGAGAAAGCTGCCGCGGGAGACAAGAACTCGTAACACCGTCACCACCGGGATCACCGGGCAGGACACAGGAGAAAGCTGCCGCGGGAGACAAGAACTCGTAACACCGTCACCACCGGGATCACCAGGCAGGACACAGGAGAAAGCTGCCGCGGGAGACAAGAACTCGTAACACCGTCACCACCGGGATCACCGGGCAGGACACAGGAGAAAGCTGCCGCGGGAGACAAGAACTCGTAACACCGTCACCACCGGGATCACCGGGCAGGACACAGGAGAAAGCTGCCGCGGGAGACAAGAACTCGTAACACCGTCACCACCGGGATCACCGGGCAGGACACAGGAGAAAGCTGCCGCGGGAGACAAGAACTCGTAACACCGTCACCACCGGGATCACCGGGCAGGACACAGGAGAAAGCTGCCGCGGGAGACAAGAACAAGTAACACCGTCACCACCGGGATCACCGGGCAGGACACAGGAGAAAGCTGCCGCGGGAGACAAGAACTCGTAACACTGTCACCACCGGGATCACCGGGCAGGACACAGGAGAAAGCTGCCGCGGGAGACAAGAACTCGTAACACCGTCACCACCGGGATCACCGGGCAGGACACAGGAGAAAGCTGCCGCGGGAGACAAGAACTCGTAACACCGTCACCACCGGGATCACCGGGCAGGACACAGGAGAAAGCTGCCGCGGGAGACAAGAACTCGTAACACCGTCACCACCGGGATCACCGGGCAGGACACAGGAGAAAGCTGCCGCGGGAGACAAGAACTCGTAACACCGTCACCACCAGGATCACCGGGCAGGACACAGGAGAAAGCTGCCGCGGGAGACAAGAACTCGTAACACCGTCACCACCGGGATCACCGGGCAGGACACAGGAGAAAGCTGCCGCGGGAGACAAGAACTCGTAACACCGTCACCACCGGGATCACCGGGCAGGACACAGGAGAAAGCCGCCGCGGGAGACAAGAACTCGTAACACCGTCACCACCGGGATCACCGGGCAGGACACAGGAGAAAGCTGCCGCGGGAGACAAGAACTCGTAACACCGGCACCACCGGGATCACCGGGCAGGACACAGGAGAAAGCTGCCGCGGGAGACAAGAACTCGTAACACCGTCACCACCGGGATCACCGGGCAGGACACAGGAGAAAGCTGCCGCGGGAGACAAGAACTCGTAACACCGTCACCACCGGGATCACCGGGCAGGACACAGGAGAAAGCTGCCGCGGGAGACAAGAACAAGTAACACCGTCACCACCAGGATCACCGGGCAGGACACAGGAGAAAGCTGCCGCGGGAGACAAGAACTCGTAACACCGTCACCACCGGGATCACCGGGCAGGACACAGGAGAAAGCTGCCGCGGGAGACAAGAACTCGTAACACTGTCACCACCAGGATCACCGGGCAGGACACAGGAGAAAGCTGCCGCGGGAGACAAGAACTCGTAACACCGTCACCACCGGGATCACCGGGCAGGACACAGGAGAAAGCTGCCGCGGGAGACAAGAACTCGTAACACCGTCACCACCGGGATCACCGGGCAGGACACAGGAGAAAGCTGCCGCGGGAGACAAGAACTCGTAACACCGTCACCACCGGGATCACCGGGCAGGACACAGGAGAAAGCTGCCGCGGGAGACAAGAACAAGTAACACCGTCACCACCGGGATTACCGGGCAGGACACAGAAGGTGAATCAACGGAAGTTTATTCTGGCAAGCCAGCAAACACACAAACACACAAACACACAACATACAATGGGGGCTATGCACTAAGCAGTGATAGCCGCTTTATATAGGGGGCGATGCACTAAGCAGTGATAGCTGCTTTATAGGGGGTATGCACTAAGCTGTGATAACTGCTTTATAGGGGGCTATGCACTAAGCAGAGATAACTGCTTTATAGGGGGCTATGCACTAAGCAGCAATAAGTGCTTTTAAGAGCGCAAAGTGGCTTTTAAGGCTGATACAGGCTGCTGCGCGATTCACTAAGCAGTGATAACAGCGCTTTATCGGCCTTAAAAAAAAAGCCTGTTCAAGGAAACAGGAAGATTTTCCTCAGTACACAAGGGTGTTGACAAGAGGAAAGAGGTCTTGAGCAGAAAGGACACAGGGAACCCAGGAACCTACCAGAGACTGACATGAAGGGCACCTGCTTTAAGATATCTCTTGAGACTATAGGGAATAGGGTGGTAATGGTATATCCCACCAGCCCGTCAGAAAGGGACTAGGGAACTAAGTTAGCCCTTACACAGGGATAGGCGTTTGTTGTTTTTGTATATTTCTGTTTGCTGTGCTATTTAAAGGAACTGGCAATAAAACCTTACTTTAATTTCACCTTAAAAACGGTCTCCATTGTATACCTCTGCACACATCTCTTACATACCCCCTTCACCCATCCTCGCTACACACACAACAACCCCTCTACCCACCTCCTAGCCCCCCAATAAACCATTACAGTAATTAATAAACAGGAGCACATGTCCAAGTGGCACATTGTAAGTGGCAGGACAGGACAACTGAAGTTTAAAAGGAAGTTCAAAAGAAGTGAAGAAGTGGACAACACCTATTGGCCCTGATTACTGTATTTGAACAACGCTGGAAAGGAGGATATTATTTATCCCAAACTGCACTTCCCAGAACTTAACTATTGCTGTGATGCTGCCTTTACCATTTATTTTTGCTGTGGCCTCACTTCTTCTCAAATTATATACTTCCTTCTACCAGGCTCATTATGTCTCTAACTCTATTCATATATCTCCATCTTTCCTTTCTTCACCACTTCTGAGTTCACATGAACTCCTTTCTTACCTGTGCCCTCTGACACTGCATAGCTATATTGCCTGCACTAAATCACACCCCTACAAATTATCCTCACACATTCTCTTTCTATCCATGCTTCTCCTCGCTTCTGGATATATCTCTCCCAATCCTGGTCCCTGCCTTATTCCTACATGCTCTCGTTCTCGTCTGCCAAATGCAACTCTACTCCTGATGTCAACCCCTCCAACCTCATACCCATCCCCTGCCACCCTCCCTCCTCTCTCCCTTTCTCCTGTGCCCTTTGGAATGCTCGCTCCCTTTCTAACAAGTTCCTCTCTGTGCATGACTTATTTCTCTCTCACTCTCTGCTACTATTTGCTATAACTCAGTCTAACTCTGCTCTGGAAGCTGCCCTCTCTTATGGTGGCCTTTCTTTCTCCCACACTCCGCGCCATGATGGCAGGGGTGGAGGCGTGGGGCTCCTGCTCTCCTCTCTCTGCCATTACCGAACCCTTCCTATTCCTCCCTCTCTTGCTTTTCCCTCCTTTGAGGCTCACACTGTCCAGATCTTCTCCTCTCCCTGTCCACGTGGCAGTCATCTATCGCCCACCTTCCTCTACTCATTCCCCTTCTGCCTTTCTCTCTCACTTTGAATCCTGGCTCTCTTTCTTTCTCTCCTCCGACTCCCCTGTTCTTCTCCTTGGGGACTTCAATTGCCACATTGATGACCCCTCTCTCCCTTGGCCTTCCTGCTTTCTCTCTCTAACCTCTTCTTTTGGCCTTCAACAGTGAACTGCAGCCAGCACCCACAAGGATAGCTACTACTTAGACCTGGTTTTCACTAAAAACTTCTCTCTCTCCGATTTTTCCATTTCCCCCTTTCTTCTCTCTGACCATCACCTCATCTCATTCTCTCTATCTCGCTTCTCCCCTTCTCCACCTCCAACTACCCCCTGGTTCTGCAGAAACCTGCGCTCTATTCACCTACCTGATTTTGAGTCCACTTTACGCTCCTCCCTCTCCTCTCCCAGCTCTGCTACAGACCCTGACAACCTGGTCAGGAACTACAACTCTGCCTTATTCTCCTCCTCTTGATCTACATGCCCCACTTTATCTTTGCCGTCCTCGCCTTTCTAACCCCATACCCTGGCTAAATTCCCACACGCGCATGCTACGTTTCTCCACTCGTTCGTCTGAACGCCTCTGGAGGAAATCTCATACTCTCGCAGACTCCCTTCACTACAAATGTATGCTATCCTGTCTCAACTCTGCCCTCTCGCAAGCTAAACAAACCTACTTTTCTTCACTAATCAACACGCACAAGTCTAACCCACACCAACTCTTCTCTGTCTTTGACGCTCTACTCAAACCACCCTCAGCTGCCTCTTCTTCCTCCCTCTCCGCTCAGGACTTTGCTGACTATTTTAAGGATAAGGTGGAATCCATACGTCAGAACATCCCCTCTGTTTCTTCCTCCCATCCTACACCTCTTCCTAACTCTCCTCCTGCCTTCCTTGTCTCTTTTTCCACTGTCTCAGAGGAGGATGTGTCACTGTTGATCTCCTCTTCTCCCTCTACCACTTGCTCTCTTGACCCCATTCCCTCCCATCTCCTAAAACCTCTTGGTCCTACTATAATCCCTATGCTCACACACATTTTTAACTCCTCCCTCTGCTCTGGAACCTTTCCATCCTCCTTCAAACATGCAACAGTTGTACCATTACTCAAAAAAACAACAAGCTTGACCCTACCTGTCCTTCTAACTATCGACCTTTCTCCCTCCTGCCTTTTGCCTCTAAACTCCTTGGATGTCTTGTATTCTCTCACTTGCTTCATTTTTTCAACACCTATTCTCTCCTAGACCCTCTCCAATCTGGCTTCCGCACTGCTCACTCCACTGAAACAGCCCTCACTAAAATAACTGATGACCTCCATGCTGCCAAAGACAGAGGTCATTACACTCTGCTCATATTACTCGACCTCTCTGCAGCATTTGACACCGTGGACCACCCTCTTCTCCTTCACATGCTCCATACTCTTGGTATTCGGAACAAAGCTCTATCCTGGATCTACTCTTACCTCTCCCATCGTACTTTCAATGTCTCTTCTGCTAACACCACCACCTCCTCCTCTATTGATCACTCTGTGGGGGTACCCCAGGGTTCTGTCCTGGGACCTCTTTTCTTTTGAACTATAGGATGAGATCCCCGCTACTGCTGAAAAATAATGTAATGAGATGTAGTAAAGTGCAGGTGCTAATGGGGCATGGTTTAGATAATGTACTGAGGAGAAAAGAACCCCAATAAAGCACTCTTACACTATGTTGAGATGATTGTTGGTTTAAAATTTAAATTTTATTTTATTAGAAACATAGTAAAACAATGGGGTTTAAAATAGGATTAAACAATTGACAATACGCTCAATTCCCTTGGGGTCAGGGTAATCCCTGGGTTGGTAGGTATTGTTAGGTTTGCTTGGAAACACTAGCCCCAAGCGTCCTTAAATCAGGAAGCCTTGGGGAAAGCTAATATGAGGGATTTAATGCAATCCTTATACTGCTGCGGCCGAGTTTATTAGAGCATTTGCCCGTTCTCGGCCGCAGCAGTTACCTGGCGCGCGCCGGAGGGTGCCGGGCGCGCGCCGAAGCAGCGGAGGAGAGGCCCACCGATCGCGGCTTCCCCCTCTCCTCTCCGGGTCCGCCGGGTCCCCCAGAACCCCCTGCCGCCGTCCCCCACATCGCGGGACACCAGGGCTCCCTCGGGGAGCCCTGGACGCGCGTGCAGGGGGCGCAGGTACCCGATGACGCGTGACCGCGCATCGGTGACGCGCGGCACGCCGAGGGGAAGCCACTTGCAAGCCGGGAAATCTCCCGGCTTGCGGAACTGGCCACACTTCAATAAAGTGTGTCGCCAGTGTATGTTGTGCCAGGTATACTAGTTGTGCAATTGGTGCATTAGTGTTGAGATGACACTGCATGTGGCAGGTTTATTTAAACAGCCTAGAGTTAGCAGTGAAGTGTCATATCACCTGTGTTATCTAAGGGGTAAAGTAATCAGTTTGATAGTACTGCACTATAGAATAGCACCATACAGCAGCTTAAGGTCTTGTAGGTAGATCCTGATGCTGAGATGTGGATTGCACACAATACAGGTACCTGTACTTTTTAGTGAATCCCACGTTTGGCTTCATTTTTTAAAATACGATCATAAAATGCATACTCGCGCGCAAAAGCTCACTGCTTAGTGAATTGCCCCCATAATAACAATGTACACTCACCAACTGGGGCCTGGGGGGGAAGAATCTAGCCTCAACTAGGTGCAGGGGCCTTCTTCAGTAGATTTGCCCTGAACGGCTTCTTCTCCTGCTTCTCTGTGCTATGTGTCCAATAGCACTTTCGAAAAACCCGCCAGTCGCGTCTCCGATCGACTCGCAAACTTCTCTGGATCTCTGATCGGCCACTCTCCTAACATAGCCCTTTGGTCTCCAATACTTTTCATGGAGCAGAGGCCGCCGGCCAATCGGAGGATGAGGACTCGTCCGGCTGCACCAATCAGAGGAGGGATCCATACCTCTCCAACCCAGTCCCCGGCAAGTATATCGACTATTCGTACCTCTCCAACCCAGACGCGGCTACCTTGACCAACCTGAACTCCAGACGCTACCACGCGGCTGTGGGTGGTGTTTATATCCATCCCCATCTTGCCCCACGGTCACGCCTTGTTTGTGGTAAGCACATAGTGACAATGGGGTAGCTTCCTCAGAGCCTTCATCTTGAAGGGGGAGATGTGACGGAAGGGGCAGCTAGCCTCACATAATAAAGGTGAAGCCCGGCTGACTGTCCCTAAAACTGTGTGTAATGGCTGCTTCTGTATGGCTCATTTTGGCCCGAGTGTATATGTTTGGTGTAACCTCTTCCAGAAAAGAGATTATCACTGTGTGATATCTGGAAGGGGGAAACTGTGTGTCCTGGGGGCTGGGAATTTAAAAAGCACTTTTATTCATTGTCAGTGTTGTATACGTATAAATGCCAGTTCGTGACAGAGATTGGGAGCGGGTTGAGAACTAGGACAATGGTGAGCGGGGAAGGGCTGAAACTCAGGTCTGGGAACTCACTCTCGGCGGTGCAGAGCCTTTGTTCTCCCAAGACGCTGAGGCGCCTACCCAGCGGGAGGTATGGGGCTGGCCAAGGGAACTGTTGCTTGGTCTTAGTCCTGTAGGCATGATTCCCATAAGCCAGTTCGAATTTCTGGCTTGCCAGCAGCTTACTCCTTGATGGGCGGTCCAGAGTGCCTAAGCCGGCCCCCTCCTCTGATTCGTGCAACTGGACAAGCCCTCATCCTCCAATTGGCTGCGCCATCACGATCCATGTTCTGATTGGCCGGTGGACCCTGATCCATGAAAATTATATGGACTCTGAGGGCTATGTAAGGAGCAGGCTGATCAGAGAACCAGGAAAGTTTGGGTGTTCATCAGAGACACGACTGGCGGGATTTTCTAAAGTGTTATTGGACTAATAGCGCAGGCCCCAGTTGGTGAGTGTTTCATTGTGATTGTGCGTTTTGTGTGTTTTCTGGCTTGCCAGAATAAAGTTTAATTTATTAAATTATTGTGTCCTGTCTGGTGATAGTGATCCCGGTGGTAAAGGTGTTAAATAAACGTTCTGGTCTCCGTGACACACTCAGCAACTGGGTGAGTTGTTAATGATCGGACAAGGTCGGACATCTGACCTGCTTAACACGTCCTCACGCTTGGATCATCACCCATCACCGACAATTTTTGGGAGTAAAAACACGCCTCCACTTAAAGGGGCATCACAATACTTTACAGTTAAACAAATTAAAATGATACACAATTGTCTTGTTAGACAGGAAAAGCCAGAAGGAAGAGGAAAGTCTTACGCCGAGCCCGAAACAGCGCTAAGGTAGATCTTCACCTGAGCTCTGGCGGTAGCGAGTTCCAGACCTCTGAAGCTGCACATGAAAAGGCCGCCCCCCGTTTCCCCCGAGTACCTGAGGTCATAACCAGTATCCCTCTGCGGCTTGAAAAGAGACTGCAAATAGGCAGACATGTGACCGTACAAGGTTTTAAAGGCCGTTATAGCCAACTTGAACCAAACCCGGAAGATCACTGGATGCTGGTGCAGATCTCGCAGAACGGGAGTGATATGCTCTAAGTCAGAGACACATCTCCGCGTCCGAGCTGCAGCGTTCTGCACAAGCTGGAGCCTCCGCATCCGAGCTGCAGCGTTCTGCACAAGCTGGAGCCTCCGCGTCCGAGCTGCAGCGTTCTGCACAAGCTGGAGCCTCCGCGTCCGAGCTGCAGCGTTCTGCACAAGCTGGAGCCTCCGCATCAGGCACACCAGCAGTTCTGCATATAAGACATTCCCGTAGTCCAGCTGCACTGACACACAGGCATGGACCAGTAACTCAAGGTCCATAGATGACAGGAGTGGACACAAGCGCCGAAGCTGCATCAGATAACAGAAATAGACTTAACAACTGAGGCCACTTGGGCTACCATGCTGAGACTCTGGGTCACAAGACGAAATGTATACAACTTTATTAAACAAAAAACAGAGCCCATCTCAATGAGAATCTGCAAAGAAACAGTGTTAAAACCTCATTAAAAATGCCTTGCGCATGCGTGTTTCTATATTCCATATTTGTATCATTACCTCTCTGTTGGCGGCACGGACTTATGTCACAAACTGCATTACATGTATTACTGTCTGGTCTGTCGTTCTCTATCCACTTTAATGTCCCCAGTATGTACAGACGTAGTAACATGTGAAGCGCTATGTACATTAATGGCGCTATATAAATAAAGACATACAATACAATACATTTAATGTCCCCAGTATGTACAGACGTAGTAACATTTACTGTCCCCAGTGGCGGGGATGAAAAAGAGAATGTTCGTTAGCAGCCATTATTTCTTCTAGTACACCCCTCCCCAACATGACCCGGTCCCCCCAATCGCAGACATTGAAAATGAGAATGTACGTTTCTCGGGACAGAGGCACATAAACAGAATAAAGAGCGTTACAACTGGCATCATTAATTATTGGCATCTGTACCCCTTTCTAATTTAATGGAATCCAATCTCTCTATCATAAATTACTGAACCTTTATCTTAATAACTGCTCCCTTATCCCAATACACAAAGCTGTATCCCAATAACTGCTCCCTTATCCCAATAGCTGCTCCTTATCCAAATCCACAAAGCCATATCCCAATAACTGCTCCCTTATCCCAATAACTGCTCCCTTATCCCAATAACTGCTCCCTTATCTTAATAACTGCTCCCTTATCACAATAACTGCTCCCTTATCCCACTAACTGCTCCCTTTTCCCTATACACAAAGTTGTATCCCAATAACGGCTCCCTTATCCCAAAAGCTGCTCCCTTATTCCAAAAGCTGCTCCTTTATCCCAAAAACTGCTCCCTTATCCCAAAAACTGCTCCCTTATCCCAATAACTTTTCCCTTATACTAATAACTGCTCCTTATCCAAATCCACAAAGCCGTATCCCAATAATTGCTCCCTTATCCCAATAATTGCTCCCTTATCCCAATACACAAAGTTGTATCCCACTAATGGCTCCCTTATCCCAAAAGCTGCTCCATTATCCCAATAACTGCTTCCTTATCCCAATAATTGCTCCCATATCTCAATACACAAAGCCCTATCCCAATAACTGTCCCTAATCCCGATACACAAAGCCCTATCCCAATAACTGTCCCTAATCCCGATACACAAAGCCCTATCCCAATAACTGTCCCTAATCCCGATACACAAAGCCCTATCCCAATAACTGTCCCTAATCCCGATACACAAAGCCCTATCCCAATAACTGTCCCTAATCCCGATACACAAAGCCCTATCCCAATAACTGTCCCTAATCCCGATACACAAAGCCCTATCCCAATAACTGTCCCTAATCCCGATACACAAAGCCCTATCCCAATAACTGTCCCTAATCCCGATACACAAAGCCCTATCCCAATAACTGTCCCTAATCCCAATACACAAAGCCCTATCCCAATAACTGTCCCTAATCCCGATACACAAAGCCCTATCCCAATAACTGCTCCTTATCCCAATACACAAAGCCCTGTCCCAATAACTGCTCCTTATACCAATACACAAAGCCCTATCCCAATAACTGTCCCCTATCCCAATAACTGCTCCTTATACCAATACACAAAGCCCTATCCCAATAACTGTCCCCTATCCCAATAACTGCTCCTTATCCCAATACACAAAGCCCTGTCCCAATAACTGTCCCCTATCCCAATAACTGCTCCTTATCCCAATACACAAAGCCCTGTCCCAATAACTGCTCCTTATACCAATACACAAAGCCCTGTCCCAATAACTGTCCCCTATCCCAATAACTGCTCCTTATCCCGATACACAAAGCCCTATCCCAATAACTGTCCCTAATCCCGATACACAAAGCCCTATCCCAATAACTGTCCCTAATCCCGATACACAAAGCCCTATCCCAATAACTGTCCCTAATCCCGATACACAAATCCCTATCCCAATAACTGTCCCTAATCCCGATACAAAAAAGATCTATCCCAATAACTGCTCCTTATCCCGATACACAAAGCCCTATCCCAATAACTGTCCCTAATCCCGATACACAAAGCCCTATCCCAACAACTGTCCCTAATCCCGATACACAAAGCCCTATCCCAATAACTGCTCCTAATCCCAATACACGAAGCCCTATCCCAATAACTGTCCCTAATCCCGATACACAAAGCCCTATCCCAATAACTGTCCCTAATCCCGATACACAAAGCCCTATCCCAATAACTGTCCCTAATCCCGATACACAAAGCCCTATCCCAATAACTGTCCCTAATCCCGATACACAAAGCCCTATCCCAATAACTGCTCCTTATCCCAATACACAAAGCCCTATCCCAATAACTGCTCCTTATCCCAATACACAAAGCCCTGTCCCAATAACTGCTCCTTATACCAATACACAAAGCCCTGTCCCAATAACTGTCCCCTATCCCAATAACTGCTCCTTATCCCAATACACAAAACCCTGTCCCAATAACTGCTCCTTATACCAATACACAAAGCCCTGTCCCAATAACTGTCCCCTATCCCAATAACTGCTCCTTATCCCGATACACAAAGCCCTATCCCAATAACTGTCCCTAATCCCGATACACAAAGCCCTATCCCAATAACTGTCCCTAATCCCGATACACAAAGCCCTATCCCAATAACTGTCCCTAATCCCGATACACAAAGCCCTATCCCAATAACTGTCCCTAATCCCGATACAAAAAAGATCTATCCCAATAACTGCTCCTTATCCCAATACACAAAGCCCTATCCCAATAACTGTCCCTAATCCCGATACACAAAGCCCTGTCCCAATAACTGCTCCTTATCCCAATACACAAAGCCCTATCCCAATAACTGTCCCTAATCCCGATACACAAAGCCCTATCCCAATAACTGTCCCTAATCCCGATACACAAAGCCCTATCCCAATAACTGTCCCTAATCCCGATACACAAAGCCCTATCCCAATAACTGTCCCTAATCCCGATACACAAAGCCCTATCCCAATAACTGCTCCTTATCCCAATACACAAAGCCCTATCCCAATAACTGTCCCTAATCCCGATACACAAAGCCCTATCCCAATAACTGTCCCTAATCCCGATACACAAAGCCCTATCCCAATAACTGTCCCTAATCCCGATACACAAAGCCCTATCCCAATAACTGTCCCTAATCCCGATACACAAAGCCCTATCCCAATAACTGTCCCTAATCCCGATACACAAAGCCCTATCCCAATAACTGTCCCTAATCCCGATACACAAAGCCCTATCCCAATAACTGCTCCTTATCCCAATACACAAAGCCCTATCCCAATAACTGTCCCTAATCCCGATACACAAAGCCCTATCCCAATAACTGTCCCTAATCCCGATACACAAAGCCCTATCCCAATAACTGTCCCTAATCCCGATACAAAAAAGATCTATCCCAATAACTGCTCCTTATCCCAATACACAAAGCCCTATCCCAATAACTGTCCCTAATCCCGATACACAAAGCCCTATCCCAATAACTGTCCCTAATCCCGATACACAAAGCCCTATCCCAATAACTGTCCCTAATCCCGATACACAAAGCCCTATCCCAATAACTGCTCCTTATCCCAATACACAAAGCCCTGTCCCAATAACTGCTCTTTATACCAATACACAAAGCCCTGTCCCAATAACTGTCCCCTATCCCAATAACTGCTCCTTATCCCGATACACAAAGCCCTATCCCAATAACTGTCCCTAATCCCGATACACAAAGCCCTATCCCAATAACTGTCCCTAATCCCGATACACAAAGCCCTATCCCAATAACTGTCCCTAATCCCGATACACAAAGCCCTATCCCAATAACTGTCCCTAATCCCGATACACAAAGCCCTATCCCAATAACTGTCCCTAATCCCGATACACAAAGCCCTATCCCATTATTGGCCACCTGGACCCTTATCTCAGCCCCCCCCCCTGTTGTGACATGAAGCAGAGGCCCATTTATTTCCATGTTTCATTTCCAGCGTTTGAGAATTTCCAGCAGGTTGGTTTCCAGTAAATCAGAGTGATTACCATACAAGGCGACTACACCGCTGCTAACAAAGCATATTCTGCTCTCATACTCCCACGGGGGGGCAGGGGTCACTGGCCAAACACACAGACAATACAACTCCCCAAAGCATTTTGGCTTCATAACAAAAACGTAACCCTTCTCATAATGCAGAAAACAGCAACCATGCCAACGTGTGCCCTGCCATATACTGTGTGTGGGTGTGTGTGTGTGTTTATCTTTATTTATATAGCGCCATCCAGGTGCATGGCACTTTACAATACACTTGACATAATATTCTAACACATAATGGGAATAAGTGCTGTGTATCATCTTACGTGTCACATGTGACGTGTCTGTGGATTTAATATTGGAGTTAGAATTGGAGGTGAAGAATACAAGAAGAACTGGACTCCTCACTTCAACAGCAGCAGCAACACACAGCCCCTCCCCCTAACTTTGGTGTCACAGCCCCCCACCCCAACCTTTGGGGGCATCGTGGGGCTGCTGGGGGGGACGGGGGGGGGGGGACGGTGCGAGGCTGGTGGATCGGTGCGTGGATCGGCGCGAGGGTGGGGGGTCGGTGCGGGGATCAGTGTGAGGCTGGGGGGGATTAAATCGTTGGGGGGTATCGGTGCGAGGCTGGAGGAGTGGTGCGGGGATCCGTGGTTGCACGGTGCGGAGCTGCTGAGGGGAGTGCGGGGAATGCTGGGAGAATGACAGTTGCTGTTGGGGGATATGTAGGGCTGCCGGCGCCTCACTCCACTTCTTCCTCCCTCCGATCGGGCGCGCGTCAGCCATTTTTTTTTCTTTAATTAGCGCAACCCCAGTTATAGCGCGGTCGGATCAGGTGGCCCGGAGGACCGCACTAGAACAGAGTTGAGCTGTATATGTATGTATGTTTCCCTATTTCCCAATCTACCTGAACTTATTTCTAAATGTCTGCGCAGGTGCTTCATTGTAATTTCTCCTTGTTTGAGATGTTGCTACCTGGCTATTCGAGGCAGTCTCACTCATTGGAGGGCAGCCTCACTCATTGAAGGGCAGCCTCACTCATTGAAGGGCAGCCTCACTAATTGGAGGACAGCCTCACTCATTGAAGGGCAGCCTCACTCATTGAAGGGCAGCCTCACATATTGAAGGGCAGCCTCACTCATTGAAGGGCAGTATTACTTACTCTCTGTAAGGAATCTGCTCCTGGCTTTGATTCTAGCCTTGCAGACCTCTGCAGTTTACAAAATCTCCCTCTGGCAATCAATGGCACATGTGCTGCCTCTCATTGCAGCTTCAGCCCTGTGCTCCGTCATTGGAGAAATGATCACACACCTCCCTCCTGTGATTGACTCGCCGCCCTATATATGCTGGGCTCTGGCACTGATTCAGTGCCGAGCATAATCCTTCTTTGGATGTTACTGTGTTCTGCCACAAGCCTCGTGGCATGCTTTGTTTGTGTACTAACTTCTCTAGTTCTCATTATTAGTTCCTGAGTATCCCGAGACCTGCTGCTACTCTCCATGCAGAGGTCTGTGTTCCTGTGTTTCCTGAGGTCTGCTGCTACTCTCCATGCAGAGGCCTGTTTCGGACTCCTATGCTGAAGCGCTGGTTTGCCAGCACTGGTTCCGATTACCTGATGCATTTTTCCCTAGCAGAGGTTACCTTCTGTTTCCTGAGGTCTGCTGCTACTCTCCATTCAGAGGCCTGCATTGGACTCCTGTGCTGAAGCGCTGGTTTTTCCCCGGCGCTGCCCTGCAGTGTTCATTGGCCAGACTGCTGACTCCCCCTATAGAAACCGGTGTCATGGGCCATTCCCGCTCCTCGCGCAGAGGCCGCTCACGCTCCTACGCTGAAGCGGGGAGCTCCTGTCTACCCGTTGCCGAACTCCTGCCCGAATAACGACGATGCTGTCTTCTCCCATCCTGACCCTGGCTTGTCCCCAGACTACGCTGCCTTCTCCAGTTCTGTTTGACAATAGACTTCGCACTCCGGATCCGACTACGTGGTCTAAGGTCGGTGATTATGTAACCCCACCTCAGCCCCGCAGTCGGGTCCCGGTTTGTGGAGAGCATGTCCATGACACTCTCACTCACTCTCTATCACTCACTCTCTATCACTCACTCTCTAAGCCTCTCATACTCCAATGGGGTCTCAAATTTCCAGGCAAGTCCCAAGACATCGGAGGTGATGTATTAAAGAAACACAGTGTGCACTGTCCCTTTTTCCTCCCTTTATCTCTTCTGAGTTTGAGTGATCCTGCTCACTGCTCCCAATCTCCCGTGATCAGCGCGGCAAATCCAGACATAAAAAACAAAAAAGGGGCGCAACGGAGAAATAACAAAACAGAGATCGCGGGGTTTCTGAATAACGGAGCCCGACGCTCTGTGGACATGCGGATAATAGGATCATTTTGATCCACCTCTTTTAATGTAAGTGTTATATGTTCCATTATTGACATATAAAATATACTGTGTTATACTAATTGAGTTTTGTTATTTCTCCTTTGCGCCCCTTTTTTTTATTTTTTAAGTCCTAAGACATCGGACCTTATTAGGAATTGGCCACAAATCAAATTTTCCAGCTCACAGTCTCCAAATCTTCCTTGTGTATCTTGTACCCAGTAATCTGCCTCTCCCCATAGCAGACACCCCTCTCACTGGTCCATGTGCCTGAAAGCAGACAGGGGGGTGGCTGCTATATTAACATCTTAATGACACTTAGGGGCCTATGCACTAAAGGTTCATAAAAAATATCGCCAGACCATTTATATCGCTACCACACACAAAGTCCCAGCACACACTGCCTAACGAAGAATGGTACTATGGTTTATGTCACTGAAAGATATTTAATGTGAACAAAAGATAATGCAGAGAGTGATGCAACGCAGTAGTAACATAATGCAACAACAAAGATAATTGGGTAAATACAATAGGGAAAAGGGACGGGGGGGTAAAGAGGGAACGGGCTTGAGAAAGGGGTATCCCCCCGAAACGTTACGTTGCCCCCCTTGTGAACCTACCCCTGGTGTATTTATTTGTTACTGTTTCCCCCCCCCCCGTCCCTTTTCCCTATTGTATTTACCCCATTATCATTGTTGTTGCATTATGTTACTACTGCGTTGCATCACTCTCTGCATTATCTTTTGTTCACATTAAATATCTTTCAGTGACATAATCCATAGTACCATTCTTCGTTAGACAGTGTGTGCTGGGACTTTGTGTGTGGTAGTATTTTAGGGGGTTTGGGTCCCCCTAGTCCCGCTGGCACCCTGCAATTTCATTTATATATTCTAGAGAGTGCGGTCTACTCTATATATATTGCATTTATATCGCTGTTTTTTGGAGCATTGCTATCACTGTATTCAGAAAGCCTCGATTACCTGTCATAGCAAAATTCCCAAAACCATGTGCCGATTTAAAAAAAAAAAATTATGACGTCATTGAAAGGGAATGATGCCAGCCAATCAGAATGGCTGTGCTTCATTTCCCTTTAACAGGTCGTCACTAAGCCGGCGTCACATTGTATTTCAGCCAATCAGATCGTGGGAACCAATTCCCCAATCTGATTGGTTGTTGTACACCATGTGACTCCCTTTGGAAGACGTCATATACTTGACCTAAAATGACTCCGTCACATGGTGTACAACAACCAATCAGATTGGGGAATTGGTACCCACGATCTGATTGGCTGATATACCACATGACGCCGACCATCTTGAATTTAGTGACATCATGTTAAAGGGAAATGAAGCACAGCCATTCTGTTTGGCTGGCATCATTCCCTTTAAATGACGTCATAATTTTTTTTTCCAATTAAATCGGCACATGGTTTTAACAGACAATCAGATGGCTGTTGAACCAGTTCACGCCCAAATGTGACATCACAAGCCATATTTAAGGCCGTGACGCCTCATTTGAGTCCAAGAAGACGACATGCCAACATTGGTTGGGATCTACCGTGGCGTTTTTTGGATTGACAGAAGAAGACAGAATATTAAGAAGATTAAGAAATAATTACAGACGAAGATAGAAGAAAAAAGTATTGGGTACCGGATTCAGATCTTCATGGCGGATGGCATCGGATGCTGTTTGAGGCCTTCGCGGTACGTGAGCTTCCTGTTTCCCCGGGAGTTGGAGGGCCAGTGCTTCTATTTTTTTTTTTTTTTTTGCAAATTGACTGATAATGTATTAATCTGTACCACTTTAGGGTACAAATCAATACATTAGGCAAATACTTTTTTGGAATTTCTTGCTTTTTATTGAAGCTGATTTTTTCTATGTTTGTTTATTATGTGGATGTAATTGTTTGTCATTTGGCTGCTTTATTTAAAAAAATTTAATGCCGATATATTTTCGTTCTTAATTAATGATGTCCTGTGTTGGGTTATTCTTTTTTTTTTTATAACAGTTTTTTTTTATTGGACATTTTCAAAAGTTACAGTACATACAGGTGTGTCATGAGCCCATGACACTATGACTTGTTACAATAACATTTTCCCGTTTCCTTCAGTGGGAGGAGAGGAGGGGAGGGGAGAAGGGAGGGGGGGAGGGAGAGGTGGGGGGGGGAGACAAACATGGGGAGGGAGGGGATGGTGGAGTGGGGAGGGGGGAGACGCGCAGATGTCTCCCCACCACTGCCCCCCCGGGGACCAGGGGGGTGGGTCCCCATGGCTCTGGGGCATGGCTCATTTGGATTTATCTTCCTAACCAGGGATCCCAAGTATTCAAGAACTGAGGCATTTTCTTTTGGAGCATAGCCGTCAGTTTTTCCATTGTCATAACCTCATTAATTCTCCTTATTACTGTCGTTCTCGAGGGGGCTTTTATCTGCTTCCAGGCGGCTGCTATGGAGCATCTGGCCGCTGTCAGCATGGCCGTTATTAGTCTGGACATTGGCGGTGGTAGGTCCTCTATGGGTTTGTTCAGCACCAGGGACAGTGGATCCAGGGGAAGGGATAGACCCGAGACCTTGTGTATAAGCGTCTGGATCATGGTCCAGTACTTCTGGATCTCCGGACATGACCACCAAATGTGGGCCATGTCCCCCTTTTGACCACATCCCCGCCAGCACAGGTCTAATGTGCCGGGGTAGATTTGGCTCAGCCTAGCGGGAGTCAGGTACCACTGAAATAGATTTTGTAGATGTTTTCTTTTATTGTTGTGCAAATTGATGTTTTAGTGGCCTGCTCCCAAATCTCTTCCCAGTCTTCTAGGTCTATTGGGAGGCCTAGTTCCTCCGACCATCTTTGCATGTAACGTTGGTTCGGTGGAGTGGAGGGTGGCTCCATTCCTTTATATATTTCGGAGATCAGACCTTTTTGGTAAGTGCTTTTGGTACACAAAGATTCAAATCTAGTTAGCTGGGGAAATTTGGAGGTTGGGGATAGAGACAGAAGGAGGTGGCGGACTTGTAGGTACTTAAACAAGTGGAAACCCTGGATCTCAAATTTATCCCTAAGCGCCTGGTAAGTAGCAATCTCATCTTTCTGCAGTAGATCTGCCACCATCCTAATATTGTGACTCTGAAATTGGTCGAATTGACTTGGGGAACACCCTGGCGGGAATTTGGGGTTCCGAAAGATGGGGGTGAGCTGGGAGGGGGACGCTACCAGACCATACTTCCCTTTGCTTTTAAGCCATACTTCCCACGTGCATCTCATCGCTCCTAAACCAAACCTTGTTGGTCTGGCCCCGCTGCTGCCGGTGGTCCACATTGCCACCTGGAAGGAGAGGGGGCGGGCGTAGTGGGACTCTTTCTCTAGCCAAGAAGCTGAGGCCGGGTCGCAATTCCAAACTACAGCCTGCTTCAGTTGTGCTGCGATGTAGTATTTGGCTATGTCGGGGACCCCCACACCTCCTCTCGTTCTTGAAGAGAGCATCACGGAACGAGGAACCCTGGGTCTCTTGCCGTTCCAGATAAATTGGAGAAGTAGTGACTCCATGTTTTTAAGCGTTGTTTGTGGGACCGGAATTGGGAGAGTTTGGAAGTTATACAACAGTCTTGGGAGGACGTTCATTTTTACCGCGACCATTCTCCCAAACCATGAAATTTGGTGATTTTTCCAGGCTTCTAGGTCTTTTTTAATCTGACCAAATAGGGGGGGGATAGTTATATTGATATAGGGTATTGTAGGAGTTAGAGATTTTGACCCCCAGATATTTAATATGGGTGGAACTCCACCGGTATTTATAGTTGGCTTGAATGAGTTTCCACGTCTGGGGGGGGGAGGGATATATTCAAGGCCTCTGACTTGTCCATGTTCACTTTATAGTCAGAGACTAGACCAAATTGGACCAGAAGCCTTTGGAAGTTGGGGAGGGATGTGTGGGGGTCAGCGAGAGTCAGAATCACGTCGTCAGCGAACAGCGAAATTTTGTGTTCTCTGTCTTCGATTTGGATACCCTTGATAGTGGTTTCTTCCCTGATCTTAGCTGGTAGGGGCTCTATCGTTAGGGCAAATAGTAGGGGGGAGAGTGGGCAGCCTTGTCTGGTCCCGTTCCTAATTTGTATTGGGTCTGAGAAGCCACCCAATAGTTTAACATATGCTGTTGGGTTTTGATAGAGGGCTCTCATCCGTTCTAGGAATGGACCAGAGAATCCAAACCTCAGCATGGTTTGGTCTAGGAAGGCCCACTTGATTCTGTCGAACGCCTTTTCGGCGTCCAGGCTCAGAATCATTGCTTTGGAACCAGAGAGATGCACGTGGTCGATTATATCCACAATTTTGCGGGTTTTGTGGGAGGCCTGTCTTCCAGACACAAATCCTACTTGATCCACATGGATGAGTCTAGGGAGAATTGAGTTTAGCCTGTTTGCCAGGATCTTACTGTAGATTTTGAGATCAGTATTTAACAGGGAGATGGGCCTATAATTTCCACAAAGGAGCGGGTCTCTGCCCTCTTTGTGAATGATAGCAAGATTTGCTGCTGTGATGGTGGCGGGTATCGGTTTCCCCTGTAGGAAGGAGTTATACATTTCTAGAAGATAAGGGGAGAGAATTGGCATGAACATCTTGTAGTAAATGTTCGAAAAGCCGTCTGGGCCCGGTGTTTTAGCTGTCTTGAGGGAATTTATGGCTTGGGATAATTCTTCTTGGGTTATGTTTTTATTCAAGCTCTCTATCTCTTCAGGGGAGAGGGTGGGGAGGTTACATTGCTCTAGGTATTGTGATATTGTGTTGAGGCTAACTGGGTCTTGGTCTGGGGGGTGGAGGTTATATAGGTCTGAGTAGAAGCTCGCAAATTCCTGCACTATCTCCTTCTCTATGTATGAGACCTGTCCTTTTCGAGTCTGGATTGTAGCTATCTGGGATTTAACTCTGGCGCCCCTTAATTTCGAGGCCAATAGCTTATCTGCTTTATTGCCCTTGTCAAAATATTTTTGTTTTGACCACCTAAGTGCTTTTTTGACTTCTTCGAGTTGGGTTTGTTTAAGGGCGTTGGGTTATTCTTTTAATGGTTGTGTTGACGATATTTTATCATAATTAATTTCTTTGTTGGTTACTGTTACAATTAATTCATTGTTATTTTATTAATTCATTGATTTGATTGGTTACTGGTACAATTAATTCATTGTTGTTTTATGAAGTAATTGCTTTGATTGGATAATTGTTGAGCTGGTTAGTGCTTTTATTAATTGCATTAGCTCTCTAGTGTTTTTATTTATTGAATTGGGGTGTTTCTGTTTTTTTTTTAATGTTTTATTATTGTTTCTTTTGTGCATTAATGTATTTTGATTAGCGTGCCAATTGAGTGCTATAATGGCTTATCATGCCCATATTATTATATGGGTATGATGTACCACTATACTACTCAATGGGTACAGGGTGGGTATAGTGAGTCCAGAGTGGGTGCTTAGGCCTCCTGGGTGGGTAGCGGGGCAGGATGGGTTAACCCCTTAATTAGTATAGCGGTTATTAACCGCTAAGGTGATTAAGTTGTTAGGGGCGTTTAGAATGTATTTGTTACTGTATGTATGCTTTCTGGCAACGGAGGATAGGGACCTGCAGTATCCTGATGAGGACGCTCTTCATATTGGCTGTGGTAAGTAGAACTGTATTTATGTACTTTATTTATGCTGGCTAATGTTGTGATTAATAATGGGCAAATAATCTATTATCTATATCTGGATAATAGTTATTTTGCACATTACTGTATTGTATGTGTTTGGTGGTGGGGGTGGGGGGGTTGTATTTATTTAAATGTAGGCCATGTTTTATTTTTTACATACAGGATTTATGATTGGTATCGCAGGCCTGCCGGGACCCATGGAGACCACCTGGGGATCCCCGGATGCCCATGGGTACCACTCGGGGATGCCCACAGGTACCACCTGCGGACCCACGTGGGATATCTGCGGGGAAGAATCGGGAGCCCTACAGCTGTGGGGACCCGCGGACCCGCAGGGACCACCCGAGGCCCAGACCCCCGTGGGAACCACCCGATGGCCCCAGACACCTGTGGGGATGACCCGGGGACCCCCAGACACCCACGGACCCCATTGGGGCCTGCGGGGACCCACGGGTACCACCTGGAGGTCCATGATGCCTAGCGGGGACCACCGGGAGACCCCCAGACACACGTGGGTACCCCCCGGGGTGCACTGTGGGGCCTGCGGACACCCGTCGGGCCCACCATTGGCCTGAGGTATTAATCCTGTATGTTAAAAAATAAATCATGGTTTTACAGGGGGTGGCTGGTGTATTGGTGTTTATTAGATTTTGTAATGGTTTATTGGGGGCCTAGGAAGTGGGTAGCGGGGCTGTTGTGTGTGTATTGTTTGTATTGTGGGTAGCGGGGGTGGGTGAAGGGGGTATTAGCCCCAAGGATGGGTGTTTAGACCTTGCGGGTGGGTAGTGGAAGAGTTTAGCCCCTTCATTACCATAGCGGTATTAACCGCTAAGATAATGAAGGGGTTAAGTCCACCCGCAATCCATCCGCAAGGCCTAAACACCCACCAAGGGCCAAATACCCCCTTCACCCACCCTCGTTACCCACAATAAGCCTGGCACGGGTGGTTAACCCCTTCATTGACTTAGCGGTTAGCCGCTAAGGTAATGAAGTTGCCTGTAAATGCATTTTTTCTGCATCTGATTCATGCCGGGGGTCTCCGTTGCTGGTATTAATGGGTATCAGCTCCGGAGACCCCTGGCATGAATCCAATGCAGGAAAAAGGCCTGATTTTTTCTAAGTCCCGTCTCACCGCTCATCGCCAGCTTCTCCCCACCAACTTGCCAACTTTTGCTGGAGTTTGGATTTGGGGAGAAAATCGCCATTGTAGAGCGGTGATAGGCGTCAATAACCTACTCGCGGCTACTAGAATTGCACGAGTTTATGAACATTCCGAAAAGCGTCGATAAGTGGCTTATCGCCGCTCCCTCTGCGATTTGTTTTTGAACAAAAATTTGGGGGGCGATTCAACCCTTTATCGCCCACTTATCAACGCTTACTGAATAGCGTGTGTTTGTGTATAGAGGGGCAGAGCTGCAGTGTGTGTGTGTGTGTGTCTGTGTGTGTGTGTGTGTGTGTGTGTGTGTGTGTGTGTGTGTGTGTGTGTGTGTGTGTGTGTATAGAGGGGGCTGTGTGTATGTACAATTTCCTTTTAATAAACTTGCAGTAAAAGCAAAAGAATGGAGACAATCATGCTGATAAATATGACTACAAGAGTGCATCGTTTTTATGAAAAATGTAAAAAAAAAATACGTCTACATTTAGCCTATAATAGTAATAATCCCCTCAGAACAGGGCATTATTGGCCAGTAATGCCCTGTTCTTCAGGGATTATTGCTTACAGTAAGTATAATGAAGGTACAATATTCCTGATTATAGCAATTGTTAAGTATAATCTGTGGATGGCCAGGTTTCAATCAAAAATGTGTATATTTCTGTCTATTTTACTTGTGCTCCTTAATGATTTCCTATAAACTGGAGCCTGTTATATTTTGGTCTGTACGCTGCATGTTCAGCAGAATGTCAGAGACCTGCTGTTTGCTGGAATTTCTGCCTCTGGCTTCTCTACATGTCTGGAATTCCCGGAGGGAGAAGCCTTTGCCAAGAGCAACGGGAGTGATGAGATTAGGTGGAGCTGGGGTATTTTGGATCATTTAGTGAACAATTGAAATACAAGAATCACGAGTGACTTATAAGAAATCTAAAGTAGATGACTGCTTTATTAAACGTCAGAGCTTCTCAGTAGCCTGTTAAGGGATTTCCTGACTCCCCGCGAATGTCTGGACCCCTATGGACACACAGGTTGGGTTGAGGATACCCCCAGGGCCTGATTTCTCGTTTTCTTTTGCCTCTTGGTCCAGCAAAGGGCTTGAGGAGACCAACAAGAGTAAGCCGCGGGTCATGGAAGCCCAGGGGGGAATTCCTGTGCTCTTATAGTAGGGTCTGATTTACGAGAGGCAGAATAAGTGTCCCTGGGTGGGGAACATGGGCTCCCATTCAACCGAAAGTAAAGAAGGAAGGTGCTAGCAGGGGTAATATACCAGTAGTACACAAGGGAAAGAGAAGGGCACCCCACTGATGGATGTACATACACAATGGGATATTATCATCTCCAAGGTCATGCGACCTCCCTATTGGGGTACCTTGCCAGCTATGTTACAATACTTTGGGAGATTATCGGAGACGCCACCTTCGCTAACCTTCCTTCCGCCCCGTTCCCTTAAATCCGTGTCCGCCCTTCTTAAAACCCTTTGCTAGCTTCCCTAGAGCCGCGGGGTAACAGTAGTATCTCCACGTACTCCCCCATCCTTGTATACTACGTCAGACATCCTCCTAACCTCCGATGTTGTGGCTGACATCGGTGACCCTGCTGTTCTTAATTAAGACCGGCGGTTTGGAACGAAAACTCTGATTAAATGAAGTGTTCGTTCCCCTGCAGACTGTTCGTCACTCCCCTGTGCTGTGTCGTTGCATCTCTGCGGGGGACACCTGACTCTCCCTGGCGCTGTTGCCCCCTGAGTAGTGTATGCGCATCCTGTGTTTGTGCTAGGGCCCTGTTCTGAACGGCCCACTAAAGTGGCCAAAGCCTGCATTACGCCCCTAAGTATTTCTTCTAATTGTGGTGTTCCCCTTCCCGTGGGTGACGCTGTCTCCCTGTCCTGAGGAGGCAGGGTACCCAAAAGCCTATTGGGGCCATGCTCCTGCCCTCCAATCCCGTGTCTACCATTGTTTGTTGGTTTCCTCCGTGCCGAAGTGGGTTGTGGACCGCCTGTCGAGCTCCGCCAATGTTGTGACTTCACCACGCCCTCTAGTAGCTTCCCCATGCATTCAGTCGCAACGCAGACGACACCGTACCCTGGCAAAGGTATACTTGAATTGGGGTACTGGACAGGGTGTGCGAGAGCGGGACGGAGTAGTCAGAGACCCCCAGTGTTGAGGGAGAGCCTTGCCCCCAGGTCATGGCAGCGAGAGTGGCTGCTTCCTTGAGCCGGGATGGTGCATAGCGAGAAATTAGGGCTGAGCTATAAGGAGGGGCAGAAGAGTGTAAAGCTTTAAAAGGTATGAGGAGAATTGTGTGTGTGATACAGGATTATATAGGAAGACAGGAGAGGGATTTCAGCAGGGGAGACGCTGAGACAGATTTAGGAAAGAGTAGAGTGATTCTGGCAGCAGCGTTTAGGAGAGATTGTAAGGGAGACAAGTGAGAGGCAGGAAGGCCGGACAGCATGAGGTTGCAGTAATCGAGACGGGAGAGAATGAGGGTCTGTGTCATTGGGCCTCATGCAGTAAGCGCCAATAAGCCGTTTATCGCCATTTTTTCGCCAAATTTGCGCTCCCGATTCAGTAAGCGGCCGATAAGTGGGAAAAATCGGCAATTTTTGTTGCCGATAGAAACTTATCGGCACTTTTTGAACTCGGCTGAATTCAGGTAGCCCCGATCAGCTTTTCGCTGCTGATCGACACTCCAGAATGGAGAGTTTTTCGGCAATCCAGCCCGCCAACTAAAGTTGGCAAGTTGGTGGGGGAGAAGCATTGGCAAGAGCGACACTTAGAAAAAATCAGGCCTTTTTCCTGTCTGTGATTGATGCCGGGGGTCTCCGGAGCTGATACCCATTAATATATGCACCGGAGCCCCCCAGCATGCATCCGAGGCAGGAAAAATGCATGTACAGTACAGCCCACTTCATTACCTTAGCGGCTAACCGCTAAGGCAATGAAAGGGTTAACCCACCGTGCCAGTTTTATTTTGGGTAGTGGGGGTGGGTGAAGGGGCATTTGGCCCTTGTTGTTTGTTTAGGGCTTGTGGGGGGGGGGTTGCGGATGCACTTAACCCCTTCACGACCGTAGCAGTTAATACCGCTACGGTCATGAAGGGGTTAAGGCCTCCCGCTACCCACCCGCAAGCCCTAAACAACCACCGTTGGGGCTAATACCCCCTTCACCCACACCCGCTACCCACAATAAAAAATTATCACACACAGCAGCCCCACACTAAATAAATAATTAAATATATCTAAAAAAATAAATAAATAAATGAATATAAATAAATAAATATATATATATATATCTATATATATATAGATATATATATATATATAACCCCAACAACCCCTATAACCCCTAACATACACATATATGCATATCAATGATACCATAGGCCGGCGGGGGCCCTCGGGTGTTACCCGCAGGCCTGCAGTACCAATTATGTGCCCCCCCAAAATTAATGTCAAAACACATACATACTTCTAAAGAAATAACCCCCCCCCTTCACACATACAGTATAGTAATGGCCACAATTACTATTATAGACAAATGGATAATAGTGAATGTGCCCATTTGAAATACATAAATACCAATAAATACATTAAATACATATAGTACTCACCCATGTCCGGCTGCCACGATGAAGGCCATCCTCATCTTCATCCTGCCCATGCCCCCTCCGCTGCTGCAAAACAGACACAAGAATGAAAACATCCAATGTAATGTCCCCTAACCCCTTAATCACCATAGCGGTTATTAACCGCTACAGTCATTAAGGGGTTAACCCACCCTCACCCACCACTTGGGAGGCCTACATACCCTCCCCCACTAACCCCCCACCCCGTGAGGCCTAACCACCCTCACCCACTACCCACAAGGGAGGCCTACCCACATACCCTTGGGGCCAATACCCCCCACCTCCAGTACCCACAATTTAAACAATACACAGCCCCACAATAAACATTATTCTATTAAATACATTACCCACCCCCTGTGCCCCCCCATAAATACATGATTTATCCTTTTACATACAGGGTTCATAACTCAGCCCCACGCGAGTCCCCGGCGGGCTGGCGGGGCACCTGACAGACCTACAGGGTACCAGCAGCTCGTTTCAAACAGGTTCTGGAGGCCTGTTGGTGGGTCCCGTCAAGCGCCATGGCCCCCAGGTGGTCTCCTTGGGTCACCGTGGGCCACAATTGGGTCCCCACGGTAGGCCCGCGGATGTCTGGGAGCCCCGGGTCAGACCCACAGGTGTCTGCGTGGCCTCAGGTGGTTCCCACGGGGGTCTGGGGAACTCACGAATGCTCACTATGGGTCTGCCGTGCCCCCACGGATGTGGGACCACCGCTTCATCCCCGCACCTATGGGTACGCGGTGCCCCCACAGATGTGAGGCCACCGCTTCAACCCCGCAGGTGTCACCCGTGGAACCACCAGCCTGATACCCGTGAGATACCCGAGGAGACCGCAGGTGGTCTCCAGAGGTCTCACGCAGAACCACGAAACCAACCCTGAATGTAAAAAAAATAAACCTGGCCTATACATTCAATACATACATCCCCCCCCCAACACCTACAGTACAATAATGTGCAAAATAACTATTATCCAGATACGGATAATAGATTATTTGAACATTATTAAACACATTAACTAGCATATTATTATAAATAAAGTACTACTGACCTCATCAATAAGAAGCCCCCGTCGCCAGCAACATCCTTGTCTTTCGTAGCCCACCAAATACATAGCCAATACAAAGCCAATACATTGCAATTACATTAAGATATCAATTAACCCCTTAAACACCTTATCGGATAATAACCACAAAGGTAATTAAGGGGTTAAGCCACACTGGCCCGATACCCACCTTTCACCCATTCATTTGTACAGTGGCTTCATCATGCAACTATATATATTGTGACAGAAACCAGGGGTTGGTAATAAACTCCATATACAGGGCTCCCAGGATACTGAACAGTTTCTGTCCTGTCTAAGCTGAACAGGGCAGCCTCGTGGTACAGGCACTCCATTCCACAGTTTGTCTGCTGCCTGTTTTCTGTCACCTGTCATGCTGATTAGAGTTCAGGTATATAAGACCTGTTTCCTCTGAGCCCCGCCCAAGAGCCTGGAAGGCTGCTGAACTGCAGAGGGGTGAGAAAGCCTCTTTCCCAAATCGCTTCATTCATTCTGTTAGTTTGTCTAAAGACTGCAAAGGTACTTATTTTGTTGGTGGAAGTGGACAAGCCACTTCCAACTCTGAGTCAGGGACATCTAAGTTTAAGTTATCGCTCAGACGAGCAGCTTTTTGTTTGGCTTTGTTTTCTGTTTAAACTGTGGCAGTCTCAGTGCCTGGGACTGAATAAACCAGGCATAGCCTGTTTAAAGGAACAGTACGTGACGTCTCATCATTTAACCTACCCTAAAAGACCGTGTTCTAACAGTCCCGGACAGACGGCGGAGCCCCGGAGTAAGCCGTTTGTCACATATGGTGGAGAATGCGGGCAGAACACTGAAAGGTCTGGGGGTTAAAGAACTTTAAAAAAAAAAAAAAAGAAGGTTTTTTTTTCTCTCTCTCCAAACAAGATGGAAGACGTGGTGAGTGCGCTGGTACGCAATGTCGCTGTCCAGAAAGACGCGAATGAAGCCCAGCAACAGGCGAGTGAAACCCAGCGACAGCTGTTAATAGCCCAGCAAGAGACTAATGCAAACCAGCAAGAGACAAACCGCCTGCTGAGAGAGGAGCAAAAGCGGTTCGCTCAGGGCTTACAGCAGGAACTCGAGATCCTGAGGGGGACTATCAGTAACCTTCCACTGGCAGAGGCAGCCCCAGTTCCGAAAATGACCAGGGCAAGCCACTACCTGCAGAAGATGGGACCCTCGGATGATGTGGAAGCCTATCTTCTCACGTTTGAACGCACGGCACAGAGAGAGGGATGGCCAGAAGCTGAGTGGGCTGGTCTAATCGCACCCTTCCTAAGCGGCGAACCCCAGAAGGCTTACTTTGATCTAGAGCCAGCCGAAGCTAACGTCTATGCAAAATTGAAGTTCGAGATCCTCGCCCGCCTCGGCGTAACCACGGCTGTTCGTGCCCAAAGGTTTCACGCATGGTCCTTCACGATGGATAAAGCCACCCGAAGCCAGATGTATGACCTCATCCACCTCGCCCGGAAGTGGCTACAACCCGAGATCAACTCAGCAAGCCACATCGTGGAACGGTTGGTCATGGACCAGTTCTTGAGGAAACTTCCCTCTGCCTTACGCCGTTGGGTCAGTCGGAGTGACCCCCACAATGCGGATGAGCTTGTGGCCCTTGTAGAAAGGTACAGTGCAGCAGAAGAGCACCCGCAACCCACAGTCGTGGAGCAACCCCACTATCCGAGGTTCCAGGACTCTTCCAGAGACGGTAAAAGGGTACCGGGGTTAAGGGGCGCTGAAGAGCGGCGACCACCTTCACGCCGCTCCAGCAACAGTGGTTCGCACACTAAGGGCAATAGCCAACATGGGGAGCCGGGAAAAGGCTCTAAGTGGGACACAGACTATGTACCTAAATGTGTAAATTGTCATGAGAGGGGCCACACAGCAAAAATCTGCCCACTAAATGATGAGCCCATGCAATGCAACAGCGTGGAACCTTATTCGCTGTTGTCCCAATGTATGGGCCCTAGCCCAGAGGACCCCTTGAATAACCATCTGTGGGCATTTGTAAAGGTTAATGGTAAGAGGGTTCGGGCACTTCTTGACTCTGGGAGTATGGTCACACTAGTGTCCGAATACCTATTGCCCATTAAGAAGAAACAGGTAAACAGTTCACAAAGAGTGGCAATTTGTTGTATACATGGGGATAATCATGAATATTCCACTGTTGATGTTTTTTTTGAAACAGAATTTGGTTCTTTAGATTTCAAGGTGGGTGTTGTACCCAAACTGGCACATGATGTGTTAATAGGGACCGACTTTCCCCATTTTCTAAAAATGTGGTCCCCAGCTCAGAATAGCGCCCAGAGTTCAATAGCAGACCAAAACGAAGTATTAGAAGAAACAAATCCTTTCCCTTTTTCAGAAATGGAGGTTGACGAGGGCCCAAATAAGAAGGGGGAAAAGGAGGAGTGCTGTGAAATTCCCTTCCCCATCACTACTTTGGTAGGGAATACCCCAAATCAAGATGTTGATCAGGCACTTACCACCCCAGTACAGGATAAGACCCTCGCTGACCTAGAGGTCAGTCCTGGGAGTTTTAAGAAGGCCCAGTGGGAGGACCCCACATTAGCGGTAGCAAGGGGAAATATACGGGACCAGAATAGTACTCATGGCCAACCAGATAGGTCACTTGCTTACCCCTACTTCGAGGTAGAGAACGACCTAGTATATCGGGTTGATAAAAGAAAATCAGTTACAACTAAACAATTGTTGGTACCACGGACATTCCGTAACGTAGTATTACACCTCGCACATAGTCATCCATTGGGGGGACACCTAGGGGTGGAAAAGACAAAAGAAAAGGTTCTCCGAAGCTTTTATTGGCCTGGGGTTCTGGCAGAAATTACAAACTATTGTTCCTCATGCCCAGAATGTCAGATCACCGCCCCGTTCAAAGCATACCGCAGCCCATTGGTACCCCTTCCCATAATAGAGGTACCATTTGACCGGATTGCTATGGATCTAGTAGGACCCCTAATAAAGTCTGCTAGGGGACATCAGCATATATTGGTAATATTAGATTATGCTACCCGATATCCGGAGGCAGTTCCCCTACGTAGCACCTCTGCTAAAAACATAGCAAAAGAGTTAGTACTTCTGTTTTCCCGGGTCGGAATTCCTAAAGAGATCTTATCTGACCAGGGAACACCATTTATGTCCCAAGTAACAAAAGAGCTATGTAAACTCCTAAAAATCAAGCATCTCAGAACCTCAGTCTATCATCCACAAACAGATGGTTTAGTGGAAAGGTTCAATAAAACCTTAAAGAGCATGTTACGCCGGGCGGTCGATAAGGATGGGAAAAACTGGGACTGTTTGTTACCATACCTGTTATTTGCCATTAGGGAAGTTCCCCAGTCATCCACAGGCTTCTCCCCGTTTGAACTATTGTATGGCCGACATCCAAGGGGCTTACTGGATATAGCCAAAGAAACTTGGGAACACGAGGTTACCCCTTACAGAAGTGTAATAGAGCATGTTGCCCAAATGCAGGACCGCATTGCTGCAGTCCTACCCATAGTGAGGGAACACATGGAGAAAGCTCAAGAAGCACAAAGGAATACGTATAATAAGGGTGCTAGGGTCAGAATTTTTTTTCCAGGTGATAGGGTACTAGTTCTGGTTCCCACCGTGGAGAGTAAATTCCTTGCTAAATGGCATGGGCCATATGAGGTCTTGGAAAGAGTGGGAGAAGTAAATTATAGGGTAAGGCAGCCAGGTAGGAGGAAACCTGAGCAAATTTACCATATAAACCTACTCAAGCCCTGGAAAGATAGAGAGGTCTTGTTAACCCTAGTACCCCCAGGTCCGTCAGAGAATCAAGAAACTGACCCAGAGGTTAGCATAGCTGAAACACTGTCCGTGCATCAGAAACGAGAGGTCCAGAGTTTAGTGAGAAGGAACAAAGAAATCTTCTCTACACAGCCAGGTAAAACTAACGTAATTAAACATGACATAGTCTCTGAACCGGGGGTCCGAGTTAACCTTAAACCGTACCGAATCCCAGAGGCCAAGAGAGAGGCTATAAGTTTAGAGGTTAAAAAAATGCTAAAACTAGGCGTAATTGAGGAATCCCAAAGTGGGTGGAACAGCCCTATAGTTTTAGTCCCAAAGCCAGACGGTACAACAAGGTTTTGTAATGACTACCGGAAACTAAACGCGGTGTCAAAATTTGATACTTATCCTATGCCCAGGGTGGATGAACTTGTAGAGAGACTGGGCAAAGCCCGATATCTCACAACCCTAGACCTAACAAAAGGGTACTGGCAGGTTCCCCTCACAGAAAGGGCAAAAGAAAAAACAGCCTTCTCAACCCCAGACGGCCTCTTTCAATATAAGGTGCTGCCTTTTGGCTTACATGGAGCTCCCGCCACATTCCAAAGAATGATGGATAAAATTTTAAAACCACATGTTCGGTACGCTGCCGCCTACCTGGATGATGTGGTAATCCATAGTGAAGATTGGCAGTCCCACCTTCCAAAGGTCCAAGCTGTGCTCGACGCAGTTCGGTCTGCTGGACTAACTGCTAACCCCGCTAAATGCACTATTGGTCTGGAGGAGGCCAAGTATCTGGGGTATTCTATTGGTAGAGGGTTACTCAAACCACAAACACTCAAAGTAGAGGCAATACAAAATTGGCCAAGGCCAGTCACAAAAAAACAAGTAAGGACCTTTTTGGGGTTAATTGGCTACTATAGGAGGTTTATTCCCAATTTTGCAACTAAGGCAACCCCACTAACCGACCTCACAAAAGCAAGAGGACCGCTAATGGTAAAGTGGTCCCCCGAAGCCGAACAGGCCTTTAGAAGCCTGAAAGAAGCTCTCTGTGCCCAACCAGTGTTGGTCACACCTGACTTCTCCAAAGAGTTCGTAGTCCAAACCGACGCATCTGAGGTAGGGCTGGGGGCGGTACTCTCCCAGGAGTCTCAAGGGGAGGAGCACCCCATCCTTTATTTAAGTAGGAAACTAAATCCCCAGGAGAAAAATTACTCCATAGTCGAGAAAGAGTGTCTCGCAATAAAGTGGGCTGTAGAGACACTCAAGTATTATCTGTTGGGGAGAAAGTTCCGATTGGTCACAGATCATGCACCCCTTACCTGGATGTGTCAAAATAGGGAGAAGAACGCTAGGGTGACCAGGTGGTTCCTAAGCCTACAGCCCTTTAAATTTTCTGTGGAACACAGGTCGGGGCACAAACATGGCAATGCCGACGGGTTGTCAAGGATGCACTCCCTAATATCCATGGTCGCTCACCCCTCGAGGTCTGAGCTGGGGGGGAGGATATGTGACAGAAACCAGGGGTTGGTAATAAACTCCATATACAGGGCTCCCAGGATACTGAACAGTTTCTGTCCTGTCTAAGCTGAACAGGGCAGCCTCGTGGTACAGGCACTCCATTCCACAGTTTGTCTGCTGCCTGTTTTCTGTCACCTGTCATGCTGATTAGAGTTCAGGTATATAAGACCTGTTTCCTCTGAGCCCCGCCCAAGAGCCTGGAAGGCTGCTGAACTGCAGAGGGGTGAGAAAGCCTCTTTCCCAAATCGCTTCATTCATTCTGTTAGTTTGTCTAAAGACTGCAAAGGTACTTATTTTGTTGGTGGAAGTGGACAAGCCACTTCCAACTCTGAGTCAGGGACATCTAAGTTTAAGTTATCGCTCAGACGAGCAGCTTTTTGTTTGGCTTTGTTTTCTGTTTAAACTGTGGCAGTCTCAGTGCCTGGGACTGAATAAACCAGGCATAGCCTGTTTAAAGGAACAGTACGTGACGTCTCATCATTTAACCTACCCTAAAAGACCGTGTTCTAACAGTCCCGGACAGACGGCGGAGCCCCGGAGTAAGCCGTTTGTCACAATATATACACACACACATGATGAACCAATATACAAATAAATGTAGAAGGGTTATCAAAAACATGCTGTACTACAAATAACACTTTTCCATACAGACACACTACAATAAAATCCATTACCTTTAATAATCCAATCTTATCTTCCAATCAAAATCCTCAAATGCCAATCAAAAACCTCAAATGACAATCAAAACATTGCATTTACATTGTATATATGATGCATACAATCTATGCACCATATACATTCTGCAAATGAATGTTAACAATAACATATTCAAACAAAATACCAATCCCTCCAAACAAGTATACTGTACTATTTAAACCAATCCAGTAAACATAAATCAATTAGCATTCATTAATTACAACCCTAAAGCATTAACATTCCATCCCTAACAATGAAACAATTAAGTAATTCAAGCGTTGAACAGGACAAGTTGTCCTGTGAAAAAATATAAGTCCCAAGAAGAATACAATATACAAAAACAAGCCTCACCCTGACCTAAAGTACACCATACAATAAATAAATACACATGTAGACTTTTAAAGGCCTATGACGTCACATTTTCGTCATGGTTCCCACGGCCCTGATTGGGCCGTAAAAACCATGTGTTTTGGCCGAGAAAAAAAAATGATGACGTCACTTAAAGGCAATGAAAGCACAGCCAATCAGAATGGCTTTACTTCAATTGCCTTTAAGATGACGTCATTAAAAGAAACATGGCTGTCCTCACATGGTACGGTAGCCAATCAGAGCGTGGGAAGTCTATCCCTACTCTGGTCGGCTCTAGTACCATGTGACAGGCTTTCAATGACGTCACATCCGTTCTCCCCCAAGTCTCTGTCACATGGTATACTAGAGCCAATCAGAGTTGGGATTCCCACGTTCTGATTGGCTACCGTACCATGTGAGGATGGCCATGTTTCTTTTAATGACGTCAACTTAAAGGCAATTGAAGCAAAGCCATTCTGATTGGCTGTGCTTTCATTGCCTTTAAGTGACTTCATCATTTTTTTTTTCTCGGCCAAAACACATGGTTTTCATGGCCCGATCAGGCCGGGGGAACCATGACGAAAATGTGACGTCATAGGCCTTTAAAAGTATACAGATGAAGATGGATTACAAATAGAAGACCCCTGGATTGCCATGTTTTATTATTTTACGGATTTTTATTTTATGGTTTATTATTTTATGGGTTCCTGTGCGTGGATTGGTTCGAGAGTAAGCTGTTCAACGGGAGTCGGTGAGTGGGTCAAGTAATGGTAAGTGAACTAAAGAAATGTATTTTATTTAACTTGTTAATTTTTTTAAAAGCTTTTTTAACATGTGTATTTATTTCTTTTTGGTATCTCATTTCTTGCCACTGTATGTATGTATGTATGTCTAGATCGATATATACATACAGGGTAAGAAATGATGTTGTTTTAAAAGCTTGATTTGCTGTGTTTTAAATTAATTTGGCTATGCTGCTATGCATAAATGTGTGTATAATGTATTGTAAAATTAGATAAATGTAATTGTTGCTATTGTATGGTGTACTTTAGGTCAGGGTAAGGCTTACTTTTGTATATTGTATTCTTGTTGGGACTTATATTTTTTCACAGGATAACTTGTCCTGTTCAACGCTTGAATTACTTAATTGTTTCATTGTTAGGGATGGAATGTTAATACTTTAGGGATATAATTAATGAATGCTAATTGATTTATGTTTACTGGATTGGTTTAAATAGTATACTTGTTTGGATGTATTGGTATTTTGTTTTGAATATGTTATTGTTAACATTCATTTGCAGAATGTATATGGTGCAAAGATTGTATGCATCATATATACAATGTAAATGCAATGTTTTGATTGTCATTTGAGGTTTTTGATTGGCATTTGAGGATTTTGATTGGAAGATCAGATTGGATTATTAAAGGTAATGGATTTTATTGTAGTGTGTCTGTATGGAGAAGTGTTATTTGTAGTACAGCATGTTTTTGATAACCCTTCTACATTTATTTGTATATTGGTTCATCATGTGTGTGTGTGTGTGTGTATATGTGTATATATATATATATATATATATATATATAGCTGCATGATGAAGCCACTGTACAAATGAATGGGTGAAGGGTGGGTATCGGGCCAGTGTGGCTTAACCCCTTAATTACCTTTGCGGTTATTATCCGATGAGGTGTTTAAGGGGTTAATTGATATCTTAATGTAATTGCAATGTATTGGCTTTGTATTGGCTATGTATTTGGTGGGCAACGAAAGACAAGGATGTTGCTGACGGGGACTTCTTATTGATGAGGTCAGTAGTACTTTATTTATTTTAATATGCTAGTTAATGTGTTTAATAATGTGCAAATAATCTATTATCCGTATCTGGATAATAGTTATTTTGCACATTATTGTACTGTAGGTGTTGGGGGGGGGGGGGTATGTATGTATTGAAGGTATAGGCCAGGTTTATTTTTTTTACATTTAGGGTTGGTTTCTTGGTTCTGCGTGAGACCTCTGGAGACCACCTGCGGTCTCCTCGGGTATCTCACGGGTATCAGGCTGGTGGTTCCACGGGTGACACCTGCAGGGATGAAGTGGTGGCCTCACATCTGTGGGGGCACCGTGGACCCGTAGTCTGCGGGGAAGAAGCGGTGGTCCCACATCCGTGGGGGCACCGCGGACCCGTAGTGAGCACTCGTGAGTTCTCCAGACCCCCGTGGGAACCACCCGAGGCCCCGCAGACACCTGTGGGTCTGACCCGGGGCTCCCAGACATCCGCGGGCCTACCGTGGGGACCCAATTGTGGCCCACGGTGACCCAAGGAGACCATCTGGGGGCCATGGCGCTTGGCGGGACCCACCAACAGGCCTCCAGAACCTGTTTGAAATGAGCTGCTGGTACCCTGTAGGTCTGTCAGGTGCCCCGCCAGCCCGCCGGGGACTCACGTGGGGCTGAGTTATGAACCCTGTATGTAAAAGGATAAATCATGTATTTATGGGGGGGCATAGGGGGTCGGTAATGTATTTAATAAATAGAATAATGTTTATTGTGGGGCAGTGTATTGTTTTTATTGTGGGTACTGGGGGTGGGGGGAGGGGGTATTGGCCCCAACGGTATGTGGGTAGGCCTCCCTTGTGGGTAGTGGGTGAGGGTGGTTAGGCCTCACGGGGTGGGGGGTTAGTGTGGGAGGGTATGTAAGCGTCCCAAGTGGTGGGTGAGGGTGGGTTAACCCCTTAATGACTGTAGCGGTTAATAACCGCTATGGTGATTAAGGGGTTAGGGGACATTACATTGGATGTTTTCATTCTTGTGTCTGTTTTGCAGCAGCAGAGGGGGCATGGGCAGGATGAAGATGAGGATGGCTTTCATCGTGGCAGCCGGAAATGGGTGAGTGCTGTAAGTATTTAATGTATTTATTGTTGTTTATGTATTTTAAATACACAGGGGGTGTATGTTGTTTATTGCAATGTTTATTGGGGGCAAATGTCCCCAATAAACATGCTGTTCTGCCTTAACCCCTTCATTGCCTTAGCGGCTATACGCTATGGTAATGAAGCAGCAATTCTGTATTTTAATAATATTGTGCGGGAGCAGGGGGTCCCCTGAGCTGAACCGCATTGATTTGTGGCTCAGAGACCCCCTGCTTCCCGAGTTACAGGCCCCGGTTTGGGGCATCGGTTACAGTGCCGCCGCATATTTATAGCGGACACGTCGCGTATGGGACGCTATAAAGATGGCGGTGACACTGCCACCCGATGACACATACCGGGGCCTGTAACTCGGGAAGCAGGGGTCCCTGGTCCACAAAGCAACGCGGTTCAGCTCAGGGGACCCCCTGCTCACAGTACATTATTATTAAAAATACATTCATGCTGCTTCGTTACCGTAGCACATAGCCGCAAAGGTAAGGAACGAGTGTTTATTGATATGTGTGTTTTACTCATAGTGTAGATGTGCAGAGGGTCTCCGGAGCTGAACCGCTTTGGTTTTAGGTCCGGGGACCCCCTGCTTCCCGAGATACAGGCCCCTTTAGGGGGTGCCGGTATCCCTCTGCTTTGTTTACATTCCGCAGTCACGTGATCGGGACCTTTAAATGCAGAGGGATACCGGCACCTCATAAAGGGGCCTGTATCTCAGGAAGCAGGGGGTCCCCCGACCTGAAACCAATGCGGTTCAGCTCCGGAGACCCCCTGCACATGTACACTATGAATAAAAGTTGTTTATAAATACTTTATATTTTGCCGATGTTTGCGCTGAGAGAGCGGCTGGTCTCTCTCTGCTGCAAACACGTATCGGCAGAAAAGGCCTATCGGCAGGTTATCGGGAGCCAGGCTGTTTCAGCACAGGCTCATCGGCAGTTTTGCTTTCGCAGTGATTCGGCAGGGATCGGCATGGATTCGGCCCTTACTGAATACTGCGAGGGCAAATCGCCAAAATAAGGCCAATCGGCAACCCTTGGCGATTGCACTTTTTCGGCGCTTACTGCATAGAGCCCATTATCTTTATGCATACTGTGCTTCCACTGCAGCAAGGGATTCTGGGTAATGCCATGCAAATGAGCACACAGTGTCACCTTTTACTGTCCATTTTAACAATGTCCCCCCCGATAAGCTTAAGCCTTCTGCATTACACAGCTTTTCAGCACAACCTGGGTTAGAAATGGAGAGCCAGTAACCCAACTCACAGACAGCTACTTCCACTCTTCAGTGTGAGCGGTAACCCTCTCACTGCAGTAGGTGCCTGCAACGCATCCACATTCAACATGGTGAGCCGTGCATTGCAGAGCCCTATGGCAACACATGGGTTAAATGCATGAGAAATCCAGCTCCAGGATTGATTTATTAAACACATTTATTCTGCATCAGTTCCCATACAATCTGTGCAAGATAAGAATGTTCTAATCTGGTTCTTGGGGATAAACAATTGCCTCGACTCGCACTAAATCTCCCATAGTCCTCTCTCCCCCTCAATGCACACAGGCCCATTACTTCAAATCGATAGAAAAAGCCGAGTCAACCCCCCCCCCCCCACCACCCCCACCCCAGACGCTGTGGTGCTCCCCCGGGCTATTGTGAAATAAAATTCACATGGATGTTTCATTATAACTCACTGGATTCTGTTACAAAGCGGCACCAGCGATTCTTGGCATCGTGTCTGAAATTAACCAATAAACTCCGTAGCGAGAGAAGTGTTTTGCGTTCAGGATCATTGGGCTTCTATTTATCGGTAATTTATTAAGTTATAATTCATTACATCCCACTTGTTTATCAAACGAGGGAGAGTCGTTAGCAGTAATTTTACAGAAGTATTGCTGAGAGACGGATTTTGTTCGAAGCAGATAAAATAATGAGAAATGGAAAGGCAGTTTTTGGAGAGGAGCCCAGGGGAGAAGGGACAGTCTGAGAGAGGAGTCCAGGGGAGAAGGGACAGTCTGAGAGAGGAGCCCAGGGGAGAAGGGACAGTCTGAGAGAGGAGCCCAGGGTAGAAGGGACAGTCTGAGAGAGGAGCCCAGGGGAGAAGGGACAGTCTGAGAGAGGAGCCCAGGGGAGAAGGGACAGTCTGAGAGAGGAGCCCAGGGGAGAAGGGACAGTCTGAGAGAGGAGCCCAGGGGAGAAGGGACAGTCTGAGAGAGGAGCCCAGGGGAGAAGGGACAGTCTGAGAGAGGAGCCCAGGGTAGAAGGGACAGTCTGAGAGAGGAGCCCAGGGGAGAATGGACAGTCTGAGATAGGAGCCCAGAGGAGAAGGGACAGTCTGAGAGAGGAGCCCAGGGGAGAAGGGAAAGTCTGAGAGAGGAGCCCAGGGGAGAATGGACGGTGTAAGAGAGGAGCCCAGGGGAGAAGGGACAGTCTGAGAGAGGAGCCCAGGGGAGAAGGGACAGTCTGAGAGAGGAGCCCAGGGGAGAAGGGTCAGTTTTTGGAGAGGAGCCCAGGTGAGATGGGACAGTCTAAGAGAGGAGCCCAGGGGAGATGGGACAGTCTGAGAGAGGAACCCAGGGGAGAGGGGACAGTTTAAGAGAGGAGCCCAGGGGAGAAGGGACAGTCTGAGAGAGGAGCCCAGGGAGAAGGGACAGTCTGGGAGAGGAGCCCAGGGGAGAAGGGACAGTCTGAGAAAGGAGCCCAGGGGAGAAGGGACAGTTTTTGGAGAGGAGCCCAGGTGAGATGGGACAGTCTGAGAGAGGAGCCATGGGGAGAAGGGACAGTATAAGAGAGGAGCCTAGGGGAGAAGGGACAGTCTAAGAGAGGAGCCCAGGGGAGAAGGAACAGTCTGAGAGAGGAGCCCAGGGGAGAAGGGACAGTCTAAGAGAGGAGCCCAGGGGAGATGGGACATTCCGAGAGGATCCCAAGGAGAAGGGACAGTTTTTGGAGAGGAGCCCAGGGGAGAAGGGACAGTCAGGGAGGAGCCCAGGGGAGAAGGGACAGTCTGAGAGAGGAGCCCAAGGGAGAAGGGACAGTCTGAGAGAGGAGCCCAAAGGAGAAGGGACAGTCTGAGAGAGGAGCTGTAACGCTGTGCTCACCACGGACAAGGAGGGACCCCGAAACTGAGGTGAGAAGAGTAACACCTGCACCCACAGCTACGGGGACACGCCTGGAAAGTGGAAAATAGGCGTCTGGAACCGTACGGGAGTATAAGATAAAGTAAGATACTCGCCGGACGAGAAGGGAAGTTCCAGAAGATAGTTGGTACCGAGAGCTTGGGGTCCAGAGCCGGGAGGTAGATCAGAATCTGTAAGCAGAGGAAAAAGGTCGAAGAGTTCAGGAGGTCAGGATACTAGCCAAAAGTCGAAGTCCAGAGGATCCACAGCCAAGCCGGTTCGGTACACAAAGGATCACTAGAAAAGACAAAGGGACAAGAGCTAAGGCAGACACGACCGTGGTTAACACTGGTCATACAGAACTATGCTCAGCCAAAGAAGGAATGGCTGAGCAAGGTATAAATAGGAGGAAGGACCAATAGGGAGAGGGGGAGTGACTAGGGAACGGCCCCAGGGAAGATAGGGATTGGTGGGGACAAGATTGCCACAGCTGTGCTGGATGCGAGGCTTGTGGGCGGTGCACGCGCATCAGGCGTGTGCGCCGCGCGGGAGAGGAACGCGCGGCCTAAGCTGGGGGCAGGAACTCCTCCTGTGGGAGGACGTAACAGTTCTGGTTCGTGCGCGCTCATGCGTGCTTTCATCAACTACAGTGGGGAGTGAAGTGGAAGGAGGTGCGCGCGGTCTGAGCAGGGGACGGGAGTTCATCCCACAAGAGGGCAGAGGAGTCCCTGTGTGTGCGCGCGCATGCGCGCGTCGTGAGGCAGCCACGGCAACCAGAGAGGCAGGAGAAGGGTCCCGCTCACTGCGGTTAGTCTGTGGGGCCGGGGAGCGCCGTGTGTGTTGCGGCAAGGGAGGAACCCTCTTTAGGAGAGGTGTTCCTCGAAGTCTTACAGTACCCCCCCTTTGAGGAGCGGCCTCAGGACAACTCCAATATGGCTTTTGGGGGAATTTAGAGTGAAAGAGTCTCAGCAGTCTGGGAGCATGAATTTGATGATAGGGTACCCAAGATCTTTCCTCTGGACCAAAGCCCTTCCAGTGAACCAGGTACTGCACCGAACCCCTCGTCCTCCTGGAATCCAGAATAGACTGAATCTCAAACTCCTCCTGCCCCTGAACTATGACCGGTTTAGGGTCAATCGGTGTCTTGTGGAACCGTGGACTCTGGAACACAGGTTTCAGCAGTGACACGTGGAAGACGGAGGGTATCTTCATGGATGGAGGAAGTTCCAGACGATATGCCACAGGATTGATCCGTTCCACTATTGAGAATGGGCCCAAGTACCTGGGGGCCAGCTTGTGGCTCGGAGTCTTCAGTCTAATGTTCCTGGAGGAGAGTCAGACCTTATCCCCTGGTTTGAAGACTGGTGCCTGACGGCGGTGAAGATCTGCCTGTGCCTTCTGTCTGTGGGTTGCCTTTCTCAAAGCCTGTTGGATCTTTTTCCAGGATTCCTGAAGATCCTTAATTCGGTCATCGGCAGCTGGAACCCCGGAAGGAACTGCGGTGATGGGCAGGTGACCTGGGTGAAAACCATAATTAATGAAAAAAGGGGATTTCAGCGTGGAGCTGTTCTTTAAAGAATTATGGGAGAACTCTGCCCACGGAAGTAAATCTACCCAATTTTCCTGGCTGTCCGCGATGAAGCATCGGAGGTATTGCTCCAGCGTCTGGTTCGTTCTCTCGGTTTGCCCATTAGTTTGGGGATGATACCCAGAAGAAAAATGGAGGGTGATATCCATCCTGCGAGCGAAGGCCCGCCAAAATTTTGAGACAAATTGTGTACCTCGATCAGGTACGATGGAGAGGAGCCCAGGGGAGAAGGGACAGTCAGAGAGAGGAGCCCAGGGGAGAAGGGACAGTCTGAGAGAGGAGCCCAGGGGAGAAGGGACAGTCCGAGAGAGGAGCCCAGGGGAGAAGGGACAGTCTAAGAAAGGAGACCAGGGGAGAAGGGACAGTCCAAGAGATGAGCCCAGGGGAGAAGGGACCGTCTGAGAGAGGAGCCCAGGGGAGAAGGGTCAGTCTGAGAGAGGAGCCCAGGGGAGAAGGGACAGTCTGAGAGAGGAGCCCAGAGGAGAAGGGACAGTCTGAGAGAGGAGCCCAGGGGAGAAGGGACAGTCCAAGAGAGGAGCCCAGGGGAGAAAGGACAGTCTGAGAGAGGAGCCCAGGGGAGAAAGGACAGTCTGAGAGGAGAAAAGCGGATTATTCTGATAAATCCCAATAACAAAGAGCTCACTCACTAAGAGGCTGTCTCACTCACTAACAGGTAGTCTCACTCACAAAGAGGTAGTCTCACTCACTAAGGCGTCATCCCCAGTGAATGCGACCGTTCACGATGGCGTGGGCGGCGCTAACAAAGAGACAGCCTTTTACTGGCACGTGTCGGCACGTGCGGGGGCTGAAAGCACAATGGCGCTTTACCAAAAGACAAGAAATGTGTCTTTTTTTGCGCGGCAGCCGAGTGCTGGCTACGTCACGGCGGCGATTCAGCCAATGAGGGCGAACCAGCCGCGTGACTTCATGGCCGCCCAAAATCTTGTCTTTACTCCCCCTGCTCTTCTCTGGAGGCGCGTCCCATCGCAACCCCTAGACCAGGGGGGCGCAAACTTTTTTCCCTGCGCCCCCCTCCCAGCGGTCACCTCACCCCTGCGCCCCCCTCACCCCCACTTACCTTGGCTCTGGCATCATGACGTCACATTTCCATAGTAACGTGACGTCACATGACCTCGCTGTGTCATTTGCGTTGCCATGGTGACGCGTGTGGAGCCAAGGTACTGTAAGTAAAGGTATACAGAGGACCTGCAGCTCCCCCGGCACTTAATTTAAGTGCCTTTGGAAAGTGCGCGGGGCCTCTGTAAACCGCGCGCCCACCTGCAAGCAGTCTCGTGCCCCCCCCTGGGGGTCACGCCCCCAGTTTGGGCACCGCTGCCCTAGACCACAGATTGCGGCTCAAACGGCATGCATAGCCTTAAGGGCAGTCTCACTCATTGGAAGGCAGTCTCACTCACTAAGAGGCAGTCTCACTCATTGGAAGGCAGTCTTACTCACTAAGGCCAGGTCCCTGCTGGCTACTGCAGCACCCGCTGTGGCAGACGCCCCTCAAGAGGCAGTCTCACTCATTGGAAGGCAATCTCACTCACTGTGAGGAAGTCTCACTCAATGGAAGGCAGTCTCACTCAATCACTTAATGAAAGGCACTCTCACTCAATGGAGGGCAGTCACACTCATTGGAGGACAGTCACACTCATTGGAGGACAGTCACACTCATTGGAGGACAGTCACACTCATTTAGAGGCAGTCTCACTCCTTTAGAGGCAGTCTCACTCACAGAGATGCATTCGCACTCATTGGAAGGCAGTCTCACTCATTGGAGAACAGTCACACTCATTGAGAGGTAGTTTCACTATTTGGGGGAAGTCTCACTCTTTGGAGAGTGTTCTCACTGACCAGAAAGCAATCTCATTCATTGGCACACAGGTTCACTTATTGGGGGGCAGTCTCCCTCATTGGAAGGCAGTCTTACTCATTGTAGGACTAATAAGGCAGTCTCACTTCTTTGAAGGTCATTCTCACTCATTGGAATTTAAGTCACACTCATTTAGAGGCAGTCTCACTCACAGAGATGCAGTCTCACTCATTGGAAGGCAGTCTTACTCATTGTAGGACTAATAAGTCAGTCTCACTTCTTTGAAGGTCATTCTCACTCATTGGAATTTCAGTCAAACTCATTTAGTGGCAGACTCACTCACAGAAATGCAGTCTCACTCATTGGAAGGACAGTCTCACTCATTGGAGTGCAGCCTCACTCATTGGAAGGACAGTCTCACTCATTGGAAGGACAGTCTCACTCATTGGAGGGCAGTCTAACTCATTGGAGGACAGTCTAACTCATTGGAAGGCAGTCTCACTCATTGGAAGGACAGCCTCACTCATTGGAGGGCAGTCTAACTCATTCGAAGGCAGTCTCACTCATTGGAAGGACAGCCTCACTCATTGGAGGGCAGCCTCACTCATTGGAAGGACAGTCTTACTCATTGGAGGGCAGCCTCACTCATTGGAAGGACAGTCTCACTCATTGGAGGGCAGTCTCCCCCATTGGAGGGCAGCCTCACTCATTGGAGGGCAGCTTCCTCCATCTGTAGGCTGTCTTACTCCTTGGCTCACTCATCCCCATCCTGTATAATGTCTCACACTCCAACCGATACGCAAATTTACAAGCAAGTTTAAGATATCTGACCATCTTTACTAAGCGGCGCTTACCACTTGAACGCCCTGTCTCCAAAACATCGTCATTTGCATCTGGTACCCAGTCATCGGTGTCTCCCCCAAACAGACACCCCTCTCACTGGTCCATGATTGTCACAGCAGACGGGGGCATGCCATGTTACTGCAGGACACGCTCAGCGCCTCCTCTCCAGGTGCTCAGCGCCTCTTTGAAGCAGATGGACGGACGTTGGCCCGTGACGATGCAAAGGAGGAGAGAGGAGAGGGTTTCATTCATCTGCGTGGGTTTGTGTTCAAAGCGAAAACAAAGCGCATGTGTGACCCCAGCCGGCGGTCGCTGGGGAGAGTAGGTGATGCCAGTGAAAATGTTTTCTTTGGGATGACAGAAGAAACAATTGCTGAAGTTCCCCGAGACGATCCCTAGTACCCCAACCCCTGGGGCGACAGTACTCTCTAGCAGCGGGAAGCATCTGACCAGCAAAATGAATAGGGCTCTGTCTGTCGTAAACCAGGGGTGGCCAACTCCAGTCCTCAAGGGCCACCAACGGGTCAAGTTTTAAGGATATCCCTGCTTCAGCACAGGTGGCTCAATCAGTGGCTCAGTCTTCGACTGAGCCACCTGTGCTGAATCAGAGATATCCAGAAAACCTGACCTGTTGGTGGCCCTTGGCCCCCCCTTTCTAAACTCTATGCAATAAAGTCCTTCCACTCGCTGGAGAAGATTTTAGTCCCATTCATTTGGCTGGAGCTGGACTCTTCCCTAGCGCTGGGCAGCGGCATCGCTGTGTAAAGGAAGGGGTTGCCACAGATCCCCTAGAATAGTGCCGCCCGTGCAGTGATTCCCATGATGCAGTGATCAGGGTTATCTGTACGTGGAGAGGCCAGCGATTCGGGCTGCAGCACACACAGATTCCCTGTGTCATGGAAACGTCCGGCATCTCATGACACGTGGGGGTTCTCATGACACGTGGGGATTTGGGGAATGGTGTAACAAGAACTTCTCCTTTTATCTAAAACATGTGATGTTTTTATATTCTCTTCCCACATCAGTGTGACGGTATCCAGTTCTGCTGTGTATATTGTGTCATGTTTACAGGGTATATGTATATTGGGTACAGATGATCCCTTTAGGTATGGGATCTCTCTCTCTCTCCACCCTCTTCCACCCCTCTTTCCCCCCCTATCGCTCCCTCTCCCACCATCTCCCCCCTCACTTCTCCCCCTGCTCTGTTACTGATAAACACTGCTCTGTGTGTTACAGATACACTGCTCTGCGTGTTACACATACACACTGCTCTGTGTGTTACAGATACACACTGCTCTGCATGTTACAGATACACACTGCTCTGTGTGTTACAGATACACACTGCTCTGCATGTTACACATACACACTGCTCTGCATGTTACAGATACACACTGCTCTGTGTGTTACAGATACACACTGCTCTGCATGTTACAGATACACACTGCTCTGCGTGTTACAGACACACTGACACACTGCTCTGCGTGTTACAGATACACACTGCTCTGCATGTTACAGATACACTGCTCTGCGTGTTACAGATACACACTGCTCTGCATGTTACACTTACACACTGCTCTGTGTGTTACAGATACACACTGCTCTGCATGATACAGACACACTGCTCTGCATGTTACAGACACACTGCTCTGCATGTTACAGACACACTGCTCTGCGTGTTACAGATACACACTGCTCTGTGTGTTACAGATACACACTGCTCTGTGTGTTACAGATACACACTGCTCTGCATGTTACAGATACACACTGCTCTGCATGTTACAGATACACACTGCTCTGTGTGTTACAGACACACTGCTCTGCGTGTTACAGATACACACTGCTCTGCATGTTACAGATACACTGCTCTGCGTGTTACAGATACACACTGCTCTATGTGTTACAGATACACACTGCACTGCGTGTTACAGATACACAATGCTCTGCGTGTTACAGATACACACTGCTCTGCATGTTACAGATACACATTGCTCTGCATGTTACAGATACACACTGCTCTGCATGTTACAGATACACACTGCTCTGCGTGTTACAGATACACACTGCTCTGCATGTTACAGACACTGCTCTGCGTGTTACAGACACACTGACACACTGCTCTGCGTGTTACAGATACACACTGCTCTGTGTGTTACAGATACACACTGCTCTGCATGTTACAGATACACACTGCTCTGCATGTTACAGATACACACTGCTCTGTGTGTTACAGACACACTGCTCTGCGTGTTACAGATACACACTGCTCTGCATGTTACAGATACACTGCTCTGTGTGTGACAGATACACACTGCTCTATGTGTTACAGATACACACTGCACTGCGTGTTACAGATACACAATGCTCTGCATGTTACAGATACACACTGCTCTGCATGTTACAGATACACACTGCTCTGCATGTTACAGATACACACTGCTCTGCATGTTACAGATACACACTGCTCTGCGTGTTACAGATACACACTGCTCTGCATGTTACAGACACTGCTCTGCATGTTACAGATACACACTGCTCTGCATGTTACAGACACACACTGCTCTGCGTGTTACAGATACACATTGCTCTGCGTGTTACAGATACACACTGCTCTGCGTGTTATACACACAATGCTCTGAAATGACTGACAGATATAGTTGCGGGCAGTAGGGGGCGCTGGTGTGGGAATTGGCAAAGGTTCACTGGTATTTTCCCGTGGATGGAATCCCCCTCCCACCCACAGAAAAACCTAAGCCTTTATAAAGGGGACGTCCCGTCACAGAGCCCAGCTATCCTGTACCCCGAGTGCCTGAGACAGCCTTATACAGGGGGAGAAGAGACGTCCAGTAACAGAGCCCAGCCATCCTGTACCCCGAGTGCCTGAGACAGCCTTATACAGGGGGAGAAGAGACGTCCAGTAACAGAGCCCAGCTATCCTGTACCCCGAGTGCCTGAGACAGCCTTATACAGGGGGAGAAGAGACGTCCAGTGTCAGAGCCCAGCTATCCTGTACCCCGAGTGCCTGAGACAGCCTTATACAGGGGGAGAAGAGACGTCCAGTAACAGAGCCCAGCTATCCTGTACCCCGAGTGCCTGAGACAGCCTTATACAGGGGGAGAAGAGACGTCCCATCACAGAGCCCAGCTATCCTGTACCCCGAGTGCCTGAGACAGCCTTATACAGGGGGAGAAGAGACGTCCCATCACAGAGCCCAGCTATCCTGTACCCCGAGTGCCTGAGACAGCCTTATTCAGGGGGAGAAGAGACGTCCAGTAACAGAGCCCAGCTATCCTGTACCCCGAGTGCCCGGGAAACATCCGAGCCATGTCGGGAGCTCCGATCCTACCTGTAATCTGCCTGCAGGTCCTATTCATCACTAGTAAGGCACTATTCCCTGTATCTACTTATCTTGTAATATCCCTTTCCCTGCCAGAAAACCTCTCCCGCCGGTGAATTGTGTGGAGATATAGATATATATATACACACATATATATATATGTAGTGGTATCAGTACCGTGTTAGCCGAGCTTCAATAATCAAAAAATAAATAGATGATACCGTTCTGTGGCTAACGAAATGCTTTTATTTGTATATATATATACACACATAGATAGACAGATAGATAGATAGATAGATAGATAGATAGATAGATAGATAGATAGATAGATAGATAGATAGATAGATAGATAGATAGATAGATAGATAGATATACATATAAACTGTGTATACTGTATACATACTGTTTGTGTGTGTGTGTGTGTGTGTGTGTATATATATATATAATATATATATATATATATATATATATATATATATACATATGTGTGTATACATAAATATGTACGGTATATATACATATATGTGTGTGTTTAGCTATATCATGCATGCATACATTAAAGAGATAAAGGGTGATACTTTATTTAACCCTTTGCTGCTCTGCGTGTTACAGATATATACTATATTCAATAGGCAGAATTCTGCCATACGAAACCTTACAGTCCAATGACTCAGCCAGACTCCAAAGTCTCCCAGCGACAGAACGCTCCCTATGGCAGATCACTGCTTAGTAACTCTCCCCAAGTGCATTGCTGGCAAGCAAAGGGTTTGAAGAAAATGTGTCCGTGTTTATATGTTAAACCAGATCTAAAACCTATTATAAGGGATGATGTCTATGAAGGGAATGATGAAAATGTAGAGACAGTGTGGATAGAAATTAGCTGTGGAGGTAAAAGTATAAAGAAAATGTTTGTGGGAATATGCTATAAACCACCAAATATCTGTGAGATTGGTGTACAAAATAAAGCAAATTGGACTCAGTAATAATATATGAACCTGGATTGAAAACTGGTTAAAGGACAGACAACAGAGGGTTGTCATAAATGGAACTTTTTCAGGTTGGGCTAAAGTCGTGAGTGGAGTACCTCAGGGATCGGTACTGGGACCCCTGCTTTTTAACTTATTTATTAATGACCTTGAGGTTGGCATAGAGAGCAACGTCTCCATCTTTGCTGATGATACTAAATTGTGTAAGGTAATAGGATCAGAGCAGGATGTAATTTCTCTACGGAAGAACTTGGAGAGACTGGAAACCTGGGCAGGTAAATGGCAGATGAGGTTTAATACAGATAAATGTAAGGTTATGCATTTAGGAAGCAAGAATAAAAAGGTGACTTACAAATTAGATGGGGGTACATTGGGGGAGTCCTTGATGGAGAAGGATTTAGGAGTGCTTGTAGACAGCAGGCTTAGCAATAGTGCCCAATGTCATGCAGTAGTTGCAAAGGCAAACAAGATCTTATCTTGTATTAAACGGGCAATGGATGGAAGGGAAGTAAACATATGAGCCACCAAATGAATAAAGGGGATGGACAATCTAACTTATGAGGAGAGGCTAGCTAAATTAGATTTATTTACTTTAGAAAAGAGGCGTCTAAGAGGGGATATGATAACAATTTACAAATATATTCGGGGACAGTACAGGAGCTTTCATAAGAACTATTCATCCCACGGGAAGTACAAAGGACTCTGGGCCATCCCTTAAGGTTGGAGGAACGGAAATTTCACCAGCAACAAAGGAAAGTGTTCTTTACAGTAAGGGCAGTTACAGTGTGGGATTCATTACCCATGGTGGCAAGTGTTTTATTTCTACTGGCAATAGTAAATATCAATTACAAGTGTAATATAAATAGCAGGTCGTGTGATGCTCCTGTGACGGACCAGTCTATAATAAGACTTCTTCCTCCATCAGACAGGTAAAGAGAGCGTTTGCAGAGTTAGGACCTGTAAGGAGGGGGGATGCCTTGGCGAGGTTACAGGCTTAACATGCTCCGGCCAAAGAATCGGACTAAATGACTCTCACTTCTGAGAAGACAAACAGATGAATATATAACTATACAATGTGTGATATTGGATGTAGCACGGAGGCTTGTTGTCTTTTGTGGTGTACATGAGGTCACAGTCCCAGCAGCGCACCTATTTACACAATATATATGGTGTGGTGGGCTTGGTTCTGAGCTTGCGGGGGCTGTGTGTGTTTGTCATATTATTTACCATCACTATACTGTGAAAAGAATACATTTTGATCATCTTTATAATGAAACCTCCGCTCTGCGTCAACTCCCTTTTTGGGTTGATGCAAAGCAGCTTAATTCTGCGCTAACAGACTTTTTTAGGGTTTACGCCAAGTTCAACTCGGTGGGCGGTTGGACGCATAGAAAGTGTGTTTTTTTCTTTAGTAATTACCTGTTACATCCGTACGCCCAGCGCCGCCCATTCATTGCTTAGTGTAGCTGGCGGGCGGGCGGAGAACTCTGCGCTTAGTACAGCGGTGCCACTGAAATTGAGTTTGACATGCACACATTTTGCACCCAGAAAGCCGTTTGTGGCTCGTAGTACAAAACCTACAGTACGTGTCTCTTTATCCCACCTGTCAGCAGTAAAACGGACATTTTCTTCAATCGTGTATGTGCGTGTGTGTATGTGTGTATGTTTGTGCATGCGTGTGTGTGCATGCATGCGTGTGTGTGTGGGTTTGTGTGTGTGCATGTGTGTGCGTGCGTGTGTGTATTCGTGCGTGTATCTGTGACAGTGACTGATCTAATCTATCTTCTGCCCCCAGCCTCCGCCTTCCATATCACTCTGTCCCCGTCGCAGACGGCGATCGCAGGCCAGATTGGCGAGTCTCTCCTCCTTACCTGTGAGGCCTTTGGCTGCCCAGATCCCTCCTTTGTTTGGAGAACTCCGGAAGACAAAACGTTAAGCGGCACGGTCAACAACGAAGGCGGCAAGTCCCTACTGACCATGACAAATGTCAGCGCAGAGAGCGATGGATACTACACGTGCAAGGCGATGTGCGAGCATGAGAAGCCAGACGAGAGAAGAATCAAGATCTCCGTGTACTGTAAGTGTGTCTTATCGCCGGGCGTATGATGAGCACCATGTGATGGGACATGGGGGTACAGAGCACAATTACTTTCTGCTTTTTACACCCAGAATACCACTGCATTTCTTTTTAAATACTTACTGTGCAATTCCACTTGTGGTATGTTTTTGTTGTTGTTTTTTTTAAAGAGATTTACTTTACAAGGATTCTTTCCTTTGTGGCCTCAGATACAGGATAACCCTTTCTATCCTGGGGTCCAAATAGCCTCGACCAGTGTAATGGACTTACTTTTTCAGGCCGCTTCAAAGGAGGCCAACCCAACAGGTCCCCACCCCACACCAACACCCCGGCCAAGCAGCTCTGACATATGTGGGACCTCCCATTACCAGGAAGTTGTGCCAAAAAGCCCCCACCTCCATCTTTCATACATTATTTTTCAGCAATCTACTATATATGTTGGAAAGTTGTCTATCTGTTCGCTAGACATTGGGACACCTCTTAAGATCTCATAACCACATTGTGCCTGATGCTTCCTGAGATCAGGGAGCGGGTCTGTGTCTGGAGTTATTGGATACATTTTGTTTTTTATTCTAGGAGTTATTACAATTTTTCTAAGCAAGTCAGCCTCTGGGTCAATCAGGGTAATCAAATTAGAAAAAATGGATAATGAATAAAGGATTGCAATAGAAAGTAAGGTCAACCCTAAAATGTTCTTTAAGTACCTTAATAACAAAAAATGAGAAAAGAAAATATAGGACCCTTTCAGTGTGAGATGGGTAGGCAGATTATTGGAGATAAGGAAAAAGCAGAGGTATTAAACAAGATCTTTGCCTCTGTGTTTACCAGGGAAGAATCAATTTCAATTGTAGTGCCACAGGAGGAAGCCACAACCTCCATATTAATGAACAATTGGTTAACGGAGGAAGAATTTTATAGGCGGCTTGATAAAATTAAAGTAAATAAGGCACCTGGCCCCGGTGGCATACATCCAAGAGTTCTCAAGGAGTTAAATTCAGTAATAGCCAAACCATTACATTTAATATTCAAGGACTCCATTTCCACAGGCTCAGTACCACAAGATTGGCGTAAAGCAGATGTGGTGCCTATATTTAAAAAGGGAGCTAGATCACAACCGAGGATTTACAGACCTGTAAGCCTGACATTAATAGTGGGGAAGCTATTTGATGGCTTAATATGGGATAATATTCAGGAATACCTAATGGAAAACAAAATTATTAGTAATAGTCAGCATAAATTCATGAAGGATAGGTCGTGTCAAACGAAACGTATTCGTTTCTTTGAGGAGGTAAGTAGGAATTTAGGCCAGGGTAATGCAGTTGATGTGGTCTACTTAGATTTTGCAAAGGCTTTTGATACGGTTTCACACGAGGTTGGTGTACAAAATAAAGAAAATTGGACTCAGTAATAATATAAATGACCTGGATTGAAAACTGGTTGAAGGACAGACACCAGAGGGTTGTCATAAATGGAACTTTTTCAGGTTGGGCTAAGGTCGTGAGTGGAGTACCTAAGGGATTGGTACTGGGACCCCTGCTTTTTAACTTGTTTATTAATGACCTTGAGATTGGCATAGAGAGCAAAGTCTCCATCTTTGCTGGTGATACTAAATTGTGTAAGGTAATAGAATCAGAGCAGGATGTAATTTCTCTCCAGAAGGACTTGGAGAGACTGGAAACTTGGGCAGATAAATGGCAGATGAGGTTTAATACAGATAAATATAAGGTTTCGTATTTGGGAAGCAAGAATAAAAAGCCAATTTGCAAATTAAATGGGGATAAATTGAGGGAATCCTTGATGGAGAAGGATTTAGGAGTGCTTGTAGACAGCAGGCTTAGCAATAGTGCCCAAAGTCATGCAATAGCTGCAAAGGCAAACAAGATCTTATCTTGCATTAAATAGACAATGGATGGAAGGGAAGTAAACATAATTATGCCCCTTTATAAAGCATCAGTAAGACCACACCTTGAATATGGAGTACAATTTTGGGCACCAATCCTTAGAAAAGACATTATGGAACTAGAGAAAGTGCAGAGAAGAGCCACCAAATGAATAAAGGGGATGGACAATCTATGTTATGAGGAGAGACTAGCTAAATTAGATGTATTTACATTAGAAGAGAGGCGTCTGAGAGGGAATATGATAACTACTGTATATACAAATATATTCGGGGATAGTATAAGGAGCATTCAAATGAACTATTCATCCCAAGGGCAGTACAAAGGACTCGGGGCCATCCCTTAAGGTTGGAGGAAAGGAGATTTCACCAGCAACAAAGGAAAGGGTTCTTTACAGTAAATGCAGTTACAGTGTGGGATTCATTACCCATGGAGACTGTGATGGCAGATACAATAGATTTGTTCAAAAAAAGTTGCACATATTTTTAGAAAGGAAAGGTATACAGGGATATACCAAATAAGTACACATGGGAAGGGTGTTGATCCAGGGAGTAATCTGGGAATAGGTTGCAGGCTTCTCTCTCACACTATTATTATTATCGTTTATTTGTAAAGTGCCAACACATACAGCGGTGTGGTACAGCACAGGTACAGAGATCTGATCCTGATTACATAAACAGGACATGCACAGATACAGATAAGTGACCTGCTCCGGAGAACTTACTCTCTAGATGGAACTATCGTTCACCTTTTCCTTTTAACATTGCAGCTTTACCCAAGGACCCCGTCCTGGAAACCTCTCCTCTGTTGGTCGGGGTTCAGACCCACATCACTTGTACTGTCCCTCACGTGTACCCCACGGAAAGGCTGAGTGCTCAGATCCTGAGGGACGGGGAAGTTGTGGACGAATTCGAGGTGCCAGAGCCGGTGGGGGTTAGCACATTAAAGGACATCGTCCTGTCGTACGACTTCACCCCCACGGAGCGGGACGAAGGCGGAGAGATCGCGTGTGTGGCAACAATGCCATTTGGAGAGGAGATTGACCCAAAAATCAGACGCACGGCAGGGACCATCACCTTGAGCTGTAAGTGACGTTGTATCTCCGTCATTTCTGTGACATTGTATCTCCGTCATTTCTAAGTGACGTTGTATCTCCGTCATTTCTGTGACATTGTATCTCCGTCATTTCTGTGACATTGTATCTCTGTCATTTCTGTGACATTGTATCTCCATCATTTCTGTGACATTGTATCTCCGTCATTTCTGTGACATTGTATCTCCGTCATTTCTAAGTGACATTGTATCTCCGTCATTTCTGTGACATTGTATCTCTGTCATTTCTGTGACATTGTATCTCCGTCATTTCTGTGACATTGTATCTCCGTCATTTCTAAGTGACATTGTATCTCCGTCATTTCTGTGACATTGTATCTCCGTCATTTCTGTGACATTGTATCTCCGTCATTTCTAAGTGACATTGTATCTCCGTCATTTCTGTGACATTGTATCTCCGTCATTTCTAAGTGACATTGTATCTCCGTCATTTCTGTGACATTGTATCTCCGTCATTTCTAAGTGACATTGTATCTCCGTCATTTCTGTGACATTGTATCTCCGTCATTTCTGTGACATTGTATCTCCGTCATTTCTGTGACATTGTATCTCCGTCATTTCTGTGACATTGTATCTCCGTCATTTCTGTGACATTGTATCTCCGTCATTTCTGTGACATTGTATCTCCATCATTTCTGTGACATTGTATCTCCGTCATTTCTGTGACATTGTATCTCCATCATTTCTGTGACATTGTATCTCTGTCATTTCTGTGACATTGTATCTCCGTCATTTCTAAGTGACATTGTATCTCTGTCATTTCCAAGTGACATTGTATCTCTGTCATTTCTAAGTGACATTGTATCCCTGTCATTTCCAAGTGACATTGTATCCCTGTCATTTCCAAGTGACATTGTATCTCTGTCATTTCCAAGTGACATTGTATCCCTGTCATTTCTAAGTGACATTGTATCCCTGTCATTTCCAAGTGACGTTGTATCTCTGTCATTTCTAAGTGACGTTGTATCTCTGTCATTTCTAAGTGACGTTGTATCTCTGTCATTTCTAAGTGACGTTGTATCTCTGTCATTTCTAAGTGACATTGTATCTCTGTCATTTCTAAGTGACATTGTATCTCTGTCATTTCTAAGTGACATTGTATCTCTGTCATTTCTAAGTGACATTGTATCTCTGTCATTTCTAAGTGACATTGTATCTCTGTCATTTCTAAGTGACATTGTATCTCTGTCATTTCTAAGTGACATTGTATCTCTGTCATTTCTAAGTGACATTGTATCTCTGTCATTTCTAAGTGACATTGTATCTCTGTCATTTCTAAGTGACATTGTATCTCTGTCATTTCTAAGTGACATTGTATCTCTGTCATTTCTAAGGCTGCGCTTATAGTGCCGTCACCAGCGACGCTGAAATCGATGGAAAAATGAAATTGAAGTGACTTCCAGCGACGCGACATCGCGTCAAAACAAACGTATGTGATGACGCGACAGCTTGGTCGCTGGAAGTCACTTCAATTTGATTTTTCCAGCGACGTCAGCGTGACGTCCGCGTCGCCACTATATGCGCGGCCTTAGGACATTGTATCCCATGCTGGTCTTTGTATAATACAGATACACACCTCTCTGTATAACACAATGTTCATACAGATATTGGGCTAAGCTCTCCCTCCCTCCTGTAATTCCCTCAGACCCCCCTGGGGACCCCCACATTATGGGTGTCCCGCCCGGCACAGTGAGCGAGGGGGAGCAGATATCTCTCCGCTGCACTGCAGACAGCAGGAACCCCCCCACTGGTGTCCGGTGGGTGAAGCTGGACGGAGAAGTGGAAAGTCCCAGATGGTCGGAAGAAAACGGGGACCTGACGTTACTGCGCGCAGATCCGCGGGACTCGGGAATATATATATGTTACGCAGAGAACAAGTGGGGGAGAAAATCTGCACACGTGAACATCAGCGTGCAAGGTGAGACAGTGTCACCCTACAGCCACCCCTACAATCCCTCCTCATCCCTGCAATAACCCTCCCTATAACTCCTATTACTCCATATAACCGCTCCCTATAACTCCTCCTATTGCTCCCTATAACCTCTCCCTATAACTCCTCCTATTACCCCATATAACCTCCCCCTATAACTCCTCCTATTGCTCCCTATAACCTCTCCCTATAACTTCTCCTATTACCCCATATAACCGCTCCCTATAACTCCTCCTATAATTTATCCTATTACCCAATATAACCTCTCCCCATGACTCCTCCTATAGCCTCAAATAACCCCTCCCGATAACTCCCCCTATTGCCCCATATAACCGCTCCCTATAACTCCTCCTATTACCCCATATAACCTCTCCCTATAACTCCGCATATTACCCCATATAACCTCTCCCTATAACTCCGCATATTACCCCATATAACTTCTCCCTATAACTCCTCATATGACCCCATATAACCGCTCCCTATAACTCCTCATATTACCCCAAATAACCCCTCCCTATAACTCCTCATATTACCCCAAATAACTGTTCCCTATAACTCCTCCTATTACCTCTCCCTATAACTCCGCATATTACCCCATATAACCGATCCCTATAACTCCTCATATGACCCCATATAACCTCTCCCTATAACTCCGCATATTACCCCATATAACCTCTCCCTATAACTCCGCATATTACCCCATATAACCTCTCCCTATAACTCCTCATATGATCCCATATAACCTCTCCCTATAACTACGCATATTACCCCATATAACCTCGCCCTATAACTCCTCATATTACCCCATATAACCCCTTCCTATAACTCCTCATATTACCCCAAATAACTGTTCCCTATAACTCCTCCTATTACCTCTCCCTATAACTCCGCATATTACCCCATATAACCTCTCCCTATAACTCCTCATATGACCCCATATAACCTCTCCCTATAACTCCGCATATTACCCCATATAACCTCTCCCTATAACTCCTCATATGACCCCATATAACCTCTCCCTATAACTCCTCATATGACCCCATATAACCTCTCCCTATAACTCCTCATATTGCCCCATATAACCTCTCCCTATAACTCCTCATATTACCCCATATAACCTCTCCCTATAACTCCTCATATTACCCCATATAACCTCTCCCTATAACTCCTCATATGACCCCATATAACCTCTCCCTATAACTCCTCATATGACCCCATATAACCTCTCCCTATAACTCCTCATATTACCCCATATAACCTCTCCCTATAACTCCTCATATGACCCCATAGAACCTCTCCCTATAACTCCTCATATGACCCCATATAACCTCTCCCTATAACTCCTCATATTACCCCATATAACTGCTCCCTAGAACTCCTCGTCTTATCCCATATAACCTCTCCCTATAACTCCTCATATTACCCCATATAACCTCTCCCTATAACTCCTCATATTACCCCATATAACCTCTCCCTATAACTCCTCATATTACCCCATATAACCCCTTCCTATAACTCCTCATATGACCCCATATAACCTCTCCCTATAACTCCTCATATTGCCCCATATAACCTCTCCCTATAACTCCTCATATTACCCCATATAACCTCTCCCTATAACTCCTCATATTACCCCATATAACCTCTCCCTATAACTCCTCATATTACCCCATATAACCCCTTCCTATAACTCCTCATATGACCCCATATAACCTCTCCCTATAACTCCTCATATGACCCCATATAACCTCTCCCTATAACTCCTCATATTGCCCCATATAACCTCTCCCTATAACTCCTCATATTGCCCCATATAACCTCTCCCTATAACTCCTCATATTGCCCCATATAACCTCTCCCTATAACTCCTCATATGACCCCATATAACCTCTCCCTATAAATATTTCTTTGGCTCGCTGATCTTTATGGGGTGCTGATGGTGTTCCTGTTATATTTAGGGGAGCCGAGAGTCCCTCACATTTCCATCGAACCGTCCACCACGGTGACAGAGGGACAGGAGGTTAGGATTTTGTGCTCTGTACGGGGCGGCCCGGACACAGACGTGACCCTGTGGAAGGTGACGGAGGCGGGGGAGAGACAATTACAGGACATCGAGGGGACAGTCTTCATACAGAAAGCAGAGCCACGAAACGCAGGGGTGTACCGGTGCCACGCTGTCAGTCCATACGGAGAGAGAGAGGCCACGGAGTCACTAATAGTGCAATGTAAGTGTCAGCCAGGCCACAGTATATATCTGTGTCACTGTGTATACAGCATATGTCTTAGTGTCACTGTGTATACAGCATATCTGTGTCACTGTGTATTTATCTGTGTCACTGTGTATATATCTGTGTGTCACTGTGTATATATGTGTGTCACTGTGTATATATCTGTGTTATTGTGTCACTGTGTATATATGTGTGTCACTGTGTATATATCTGTGTGTCACTGTGTATATATGTGTGTCAATGTGTATATATCTGTGTTACTGTGTCACTGTGTATATATGTGTGTCAACGTGTATATATCTGTGTTATTGTGTCACTGTGTATATATGTGTGTCACTGTGTATATATGTGTGTCAATATGTATATATATATATATATATATATATATGTGTGTGTTATTGTGTCACTGTGTATATATGTGTATATATGTGTGTCAATGTGTATATATCTGTTATTGTGTCACTGTGTATATATGTGTGTCACTGTGGATATATGTGTGTCACTGTGTATATATGTGTGTCAATGTGTATATATCTGTGTTATTGTGTCTCTGTGTATATATCTGTGGCACTGTGTCTATATTTGTGACACTGTGTATATATCTGTGTCACTGTGTCTATATCTGTGTCACTGTGTATATATCTGGGTTATGTCACTGTATATATATCTGTGTTATGTCCCTGTGTATATATCTGTGGCACTGTATATATATCTGGGTTATGTCACTGTGTATATATCTGTGTTATGTCACTGTGTATATATCTGGGTTATGTCACTGTGTATATATCTGGGTTATGTCACTGTGTATATATCTGTGTCACTGTGTATATATCTGGGTTATGTCACTGTGTATATATCTGGGTTATGTCACTGTGTATATATCTGTGTTATGTCACTGTGTATATATCTGTGGCACTGTGGATATATCTGTGTTATGTCACTGTGTATATATCTGTGTTATGTCACTGTGTATATATCTGTGTTATGTCACTGTGTATATATCTGTGGCACTGTGGATATATCTGTGTTATGTCACTGTGTATATATCTGTGTTATGTCACTGTGTATATATCTGTGTTATGTCACTGTGTATATATCTGTGGCACTGTGTATATATCTGTGGCACTGTGTATATATCTGTGTTATGTCACTGTGTATATATCTGTGTTATGTCACTGTGTATATATCTGTGTTATGTCACTGTGTATATATCAGTGGCACTGTGAATATATCTGTGTTATATCCCTGTGTATATATCTGTGTTATGTCCCTGTGTATATATCTGGGTTATGTCCCTGTGTATATATCTGTGTTATATCCCTGTGTATATATCTGGGTTATGTCCCTGTGTATATATCTGGGTTATGTCCCTGTGTATATATCTGGGTTATGTCCCTGTGTATATATCTGGGTTATGTCACTGTGTATATATCTGTGTTATATCCCTGTGTATATATCTGGGTTATGTCACTGTGTATATATCTGGGTTATGTCCCTGTGTATATATCTGGGTTATGTCACTGTGTATATATCTGGGTTATGTCCCTGTGTATATATCTGTGTTATGTCCCTGTGTATATATCTGTGTTATATCCCTGTGTATATATCTGTGTTATGTCCCTGTGTATATATCTGTGTTATGTCCCTGTGTATATATCTGTGTTATATCCCTGTGTATATATCTGTGTTATATCCCTGTGTATATATCTGGGTTTTGTCACTGTGTATATATCTGGGTTATGTCCCTGTGTATATATCTGGGTTATGTCACTGTGTATATATCTGGGTTATGTCCCTGTGTATATATCTGTGTTATGTCCCTGTGTATATATCTGTGTTATATCCCTGTGTATATATCTGTGTTATGTCCCTGTGTATATATCTGTGTTATGTCCCTGTGTATATATCTGGGTTATGTCCCTGTGTATATATCTGGGTTATGTCACTGTGTATATATCTGGGTTATGTCCCTGTGTATATATCTGTGTTATATCCCTGTGTATATATCTGGGTTATGTCACTGTGTATATATCTAGGTTATGTCACTGTGTATATATCTGGGTTATGTCCCTGTGTATATATCTAGGTTATGTCCCTGTGTATATATCTGGGTTATATCCCTGTCTATATATCTGGGTTATGTCCCTGTGTATATATCTGGGTTATGTCCCTGTGTATATATCTGGGTTATATCCCTGTGTATATATCTGGGTTATATCCCTGTGTATATATCTGGGTTATGTCCCTGTGTATATATCTGGGTTATGTCCCTGTGTATATATCTGGGTTATGTCACTGTGTATATATCTGGGTTATGTCACTGTGTATATATCTGTGTTATGTCACTGTGTATATATCTGTGGCACTGTGGATATATCTGTGTTATATCCCTGTGTATATATCTGGGTTATGTCCCTGTGTATATATCTGTGTTATGTCCCTGTGTATATATCTGGGTTATGTCCCTGTGTATATATCTGTGTTATGTCCCTGTGTATATATCTGGGTTATGTCCCTGTGTATATACCTGGGTTATGTCACTGTGTATATATCTGGGTTATGTCCCTGTGTATATATCTGTGTCCCTGTGTATATATCTGGGTTATGTCCCTGTGTATATATCTGTGTCCCTGTGTATATATCTGGGTTATGTCCCTGTGTATATATCTGTGTCACTGTGTATATATCTGTGTTATGTCCCTGTGTATATATCTGGGTTATGTCACTGTGTATATATCTGTGTCACTGTGTATATATCTGTGTTATGTCCCTGTGTATATATCTGTGTTATGTCCCTGTGTATATATCTGGGTTATGTCACTGATCTGCCATTAAACTGAACAGAGTATTTTATCTCCAGACTCTCCCAGGAACACTGTGATTTCCGCCTCTCCGTCCAGTGTGAATGAGGGGGACACAGTGACTCTGTCCTGTGACAGTGACGGGATCCCGACCCCCAAAACCTATCTGCGACAACGCTCCACATCAGGAAAGTCCGTTCTTCTCTCAGAGGGGCCCTCGGTGACCCTGACGGGCGTGCAGAACCCAAGCGACGGAGTATATGAGTGTGAAGCCCGTAACTCCCTGGGGAGTGACAATGGCACTGTAGAGCTGATAGTGCGAGGTGAGGGGGGGGGGACCTGCTCCCATCATACATCCCAGAGCCAAAATACACCCCCATTTGCCTAACAGACTGGGCACTCTTCACATGTGCTGGTTATGGTAGTGGGCGGCGTAGAAGTGAGCCAGGAATATCCTAATTATTGCTGAGCCCCGCTCCCATAGGCTTGGGGCTGTGGTCATGTATGATCACATTGAACATTGCAGAAGGTCAATGGCTTCTCACGTCTCTAACTGGCGCGTCCTCTCTCTCCCCCCGGCAGTGCCGCCCCGAAACACGCAAGTCGTCATCGCCCCGTCCGCGGCGGTGCGGGAGGGTGAGCCGGTGCTCATCTCGTGCACGTCGGAAGCATGGCCGGCCCCTGCACTGATCCTGAAGAAGAAGACGGGGACCGGCCTGACGGAGCTGGCCTCCGAGCGGGGGGTGCACGCGATCAGCCACGCCCGGCCGGAGCACACTGGGACCTACGTCTGCGAATCCAGGAACGTGGCAGGGCAGCAAGTGGCAGACGCCGTGCTGACCGTGCAAGGTGAGAGGTCAACCTCCTAGGAGCAATCCCTCGCAGACCGCAAAAAGTAAACGTTCCTGGAACCAACTTTATAATGTGACGGCTTCCTTAGAAAGTTCCACCCTCCTACCCCCCTTACAGTAATATTTTCCCAAGCTTCCTGTGTAAAAATGTATGTGTCACATCTATCCATTATATATGTTGGAAAGTTGTGTGTCTGGTCGCAATGCATTGCGACACCTCTTAAGATCTCGTAACCACATTGTGCCTGGTGCTTCCTGAGATCAGGGAGCAGGTCTGTGTGTTATTACAATGTCTCTAAGCGAGTCAGCCACTGGGTGTTGTACCTGGCAGGCTATGTATCTGGTGACCTCATAATGCACATAGCCTGGTGGCAGACAAGGAAAGGCAGGTAGCTATAAAGGTTACACAGAAAGAGAGAGAGGAAGTCAGTTGGCGCATGAGGAGAACGTAAGAATACTGGAGAAGGGGAGAGACAGAAAGACTTGGGGACATCGTAAGGTATTAAAGGAAAGGAGAGGGGTTAGGGGGGGGAGAGAGAAGAAGGAGATAAGTGTGGGGGGCGAGGGGGTTGAGAGGAGGAGGGAAGGGATGAGTTGATTTCTTAGAATTTCCGAGCAACGCCGGTTACTTTTCGCTTGTTATCTATACAGCGTGGGAAACATTGCAATTTACTCTATTAATTGATTCCTTCTGCGCTATCAGTTCCACCCAGGAATACCACAGTGGTTGTGACGCCGTCAGAGAACGTCACTGAAGGTGACACTATAACCATCACCTGCGAGACCTACAGTTTCCCGTCCGCGACAATCATCCTGCAGAAGGTGTGCGCGGGGAACAGCACCATCCTGCAGTCCAACAACGGGACCTTCACCCTGCACAATGTGACCCGCAATGACACAGGGACCTACACCGTAAGCGTCCTTAACGAGGTCGGAAATGACACGGAGGTCATCGAGATCATCGTGCAAGGTACGGAGCGTGCTTGGGTCCTCAACATTATCCCACTTACACACTCAGCCCGAGTCCTACACAACCGGAGCGTCAACATTACCACACGGTAACACGTCCTTGTCTTTTCTGCAGTTGACAAGCGCATAACAGAACTGCATTCTGGTTTTAGCACATAAAAGGACATGTTTATTCTGAAGATAGATACTCATACAAAAATATCTTCATAGATGGTTGCATAATTATTCTCTTCCTTGGGTTAACCCTCTGCCTGATCTTGGTGGTATATCTTCCCTCAGTGTAATCCTTCTCCTTTCCTTCCATAGCTAAATCTATCAGTATTTCTCCTGAGAATATCCCTTAGGCAGCTCTTCCTTCTTTTAATACTATGATCAGATATGGCATCTACATGTGTCCTACAGCTTAAAACTGATGTCATATCAGATAAGGAGCTGCCCACCCTCCACGCAAGGGTATAAACTTATTACAGAAATGATTACCTCGGGGGATCATCAATTATCAATAGCAACTGTCTGTCGTTTGAACTCAAATGTCACCCGGAGGCCCTTCCCCAGACATCTCTAGACAGCCGTATGGCCTCCCTGTCTATCCATAGATTCTGCTTGTTAGAATAAGTTAGCCACACTCCTTTTACGTAAAATACTTCACTTGTAATGAGCTCTACAGAAGTATTCTGACATTATAATGATTCTACTTTCAGAATAAATTAGCCATATTTACTTTTCTTCTTAAGATATCTCTCCAACAGTTGTCTTACAATCGTCACTCACATTCTATTCATAATTTTTGGGGTATATACACTTACACACTCATCCCGAGTTCTACTCTACCAGAGTGTCAACATTACCACACTTACACACTCATCCCGAGTTCTACTCTACCAGAGTGTCAACATTACCACACTTACACACTCATCCCGAGTTCTACTCTACCAGAGTGTCAACATTACTACACTTACACACTCATCCCGAGTTCTACTCTACCAGAGTGTCAACCTTACCACACTTACACACTCATCCCGAGTTCTACTCTACCAGAGTGTCAACATTACCACACTTACACACTCATCCCGAGTTCTACTCTACCAGAGTGTCAACATTACCACACTTACACACTCATCCCGAGTCCTTCACTCCTGGTGCATCAACATTACCACACTAACACACTCAGCCCGAGTCCTACACTCTAGCAGCATCAACATTAACACACACACACACACACACACACAGCTATAGTCCTACACTACCAGAGCATTAACATTATCACACTTACACACTCATCCCAGGTTCTACACTCTTGGTGCGTTAACATTACCCCACTTACATGTCCCCATCCTGCCACACTCTCTCATAACCCCGCCCTGCCATGCTCTCCCACGACCCTGCCTTACCACGTTCTCTTGCCCCCGCCCTGCCATGGTCTCTCATGCCCCCCCGCCCTGCCACGCTCCCCTATGCCTTCGCCCTGCTATGCTCTCTCTCATGCTTCTGCCTCGCGACACTCTCATGCCTCTCTCTCTGACCGTCTCCCCTCTCTCCCTTACAGAGCGACTTGAGGGTTCCAGCTCTAGGTTCGTCACCCCACTCATAGTGGTGTCCTTGGCTGCGGTGTCAGCGGGCGTCAGCGGCCTGGTAATCCACAAACTGAAGAGCACAAAGTTGCAGGGGTCGTACAGTCTGGTGAACGCACTGAGAGGCATAGTGTGAGAGCGGAGCGTGGAGCGCAGAAGGGCACGACCTGCACGCATCCTCTCTGCAGCAGTGGACAGCAGCATTAATATTCCGTCTGGCAGCGCTCCCCGCCATCTCCAGGGGTTTAACCCACACCCTGCAGGAACACTGATAGGACACATGTATGTGTGGTGGTGACACGCCGGGCGATGCTTCCTGCCTGCGAAGCAAACGTCTCGCTGAAAGGACGGAGAGAAAGTCACAGAGAGAACATCTCTGAGTCTGCGAGTGGCTCCGAGACGCCGTTCGGAAGACAGAGTTCGAGCAGAAGCTTTCTACGTTTGTAAATATGTCGTATGTCTGTGGACTTTTTTTTTATGTGTCTAAAGACTGCTGTTATTTAACTAAAGTGTTACACGGGCACGTAGGCTCCTCACCCGGGACCTCACCCTCTATGTATGCGACACTGTGAATGTTTCATTTCAATGTATTTGGGATTCTGGGCAAATATTCAGCGGCGTGTGATGCATTTAAATGGCCAGAGTCTCGTCTCCACTGAGGCCTCAGCTCTAAGGACCTTTTGTTGGGATGTCTGATGGGCAGGAGGGGGCGGGTGGGGCAGGGATTAGGAAGGGGCAAGAAGGTGGGGGGGAGGGGGGGTTGGTTGGCAAAACTAGACCCCAACAAGAGAAGACTTAAAATGATGTCACTTTGGTGAATAAAAGGGACTGGGGAAGAGGGTACGAAGGGGGAGGCACAAGTCGTAGAGATAAAAGGAGTCCTAGGACAAGGGACCCTGCGCTGCTGCTGGGTGGAGGGGGGGGGGTGTAAGAGACTGAAAGGGCATTGAGCGCAGAGAGACGCTTCCTGCAGGAGGTGGTGGTGGGAGAAAGCACGGTTGAGGAATTTATAAATGGCTGGAGCCTATTGTGGGGTTAGAAATGTTATTAGTGTAACACATGCTGTATCCATCGATTGTTACACATTGCTCTGCACAGTTCAGATGCAAACATCGCTCTGCAATGCTCGGTACTGTTCAGATGCGCTCATCACTCTGTAATGCTCTGCACTGACCATATGCGCACATCGTTCTGCAATGCTCTGCACTGATCATATGCGCACATCGTTCTGCAATGCTCTGCACTGATCATATGCGCACATCGTTCTGCAATGCTCTGCACTGATCATATGCGCACATCGTTCTGCAATGCTCTGCACAGTTCATGTGCGCACATCGCTTTGCAAAGTTCAGATGCGCACATTGCTCTGCAGGAGCCTCCAGCATCCGACGGGCGCCAAATGCGTAATGTGACCTGTTTTTATATTGTGTGTACATGGTGTATTTTGTAACACGAAGTAAGAGATAAATGTATATACAGTAACAGGGCCGGGGCCTGCGCAGGGTTAATGTATATACAGTAACAGGGCCAGGGCCTGCGCAGGGTTAATGTATATACAGTAACAGGGCCGGGGCCTGCGCAGGGTTAATGTATATACAGTAACAGGGCTGGGGCCTGCGCAGGGTTAATGTATATACAGTAACAGGGCCTGCGCAGGGTTAATGTATATACAGTAACAGAGCCGGGGCCTGCGCAGGGTTAATGTATATACAGTAACAGAGCCGGGGCCTGCGCAGGTTTAATGTATATACAGTAACAGGGCCGGGGCCTGCGCAGGGTTAATGTATATACAGTAACAGGGCTGGGGCCTGCGCAGGGTTAATGTATATACAGTAACAGGGCCTGCGCAGGGTTAATGTATATACAGTAACAGGGCTGGGGCCTGCGCAGGGTTAATGTATATACAGTAACAGGGCCTGCGCAGGGTTAATGTATATACAGTAACAGGGCCGGGGCCTGCGCAGGGTTAATGTATATACTGTAACAGGGCCGGGGCCTGCGCAGGGTTAATGTATATACAGTAACAGGGCCGGGGCCTGCGCAGGGTTAATGTATATACAGTAAAAGAGCCGGGGCCTGCGCAGGGTTAATGTATATACAGTAACAGGGTCGGGGCCTGCGCAGGGTTAATGTATATACAGTAACAGGGCCGGGGCCTGCGCAGGGTTAATGTATATACAGTAACAGAGCCGGGGCCTGCGCAGGGTTAATGTATATACAGTAACAGGGCCGGGGCCTGCGCAGGGTTAATGTATATACAGTAACAGAGCCGGGGCCTGCGCAGGGTTAATGTATATACAGTAACAGGGCCGGGGCCTGCGCAGGGTTAATGTATATACAGTAACAGGGCCTGCGCAGGGTTAATGTATATACAGTAACAGAGCCGGGGCCTGCGCAGGGTTAATGTATATACAGTAACAGAGCCGGGGCCTGCGCAGGGTTAATGTATATACAGTAACAGGGCCTGCGCAGGGTTAATGTATATACAGTAACAGGGCCTGCGCAGGGTTAATGTATATACAGTAACAGAGCCTGCGCAGGGTTAATGTATATACAGTAACAGAGCCTGCGCAGGGTTAATGTATATACAGTAACAGGGCCTGCGCAGGGTTAATGTATATACAGTACAGGGTCGGGGCCTGCGCAGTTTTCTATTTCACGCGAGGAAATGTATTTTAGAAATAAAAATGTGTTTAAAAATATCTGTGTCCTGAAACCGAATAAATAGCAAATCCTCCAGCTCTGAATATACAATATATTTCTTCATAGTAAAAAAATGAGTATATAGTGTTTATTTAATGCTCAAAAAAAGTCAAATTACAGTACAGGCAAACAAGGGACCATTCCCTGACCTGAAGAGTTTATAATCAGATTGCTAGATTGGAAAACATTAGTAAATATTAGTGCTCAGTATGGCAGGAGAAAGGGCGAGTGAGTGTGCAGGAGAGAGGGCGAGTGAGTGTGAAGGAGAGAGGGTGAGTGAGTGTGCAGGAGAGAGGGCGAGTGAGTGTGCAGGAGAGAGGGTGAGTGAGTGTGCAGGAGAGAGGGCGAGTGAGTGTGCAGGAGAGAGGGTGAGTGTGTGTGCAAGAGAGAGGGCGAGTGAGTGTGCAGGAGAGAGGGCGAGTGAGTGTGCAGGAGAGAGGGTGAGTGAGTGTGCAGGAGAGAGGGCGAGTGAGTGTGCAGGAGAGAGGGCGAGTGAGTGTGCAGGAGAGAGGGCGAGTGAGTGTGCAGGAGAGAGGGCGAGTGAGTGTGCAGGAGAGAGGGCGAGTGAGTGTGAAGGAGAGAGGGTGAGTGAGTGTGCAGGAGAGAGGGCGAGTGAGTGTGCAGGAGAGAGGGTGAGTGTGCAGGAGAGAGGGCGAGTGAGTGTGCAGGAGAGAGGGTGAGTGAGTGTGCAAGAGAGAGGGCGAGTGAGTGTGCAGGAGAGAGGGCGAGTGAGTGTGCAGGAGAGAGGGCGAGTGAGTGTGCAGGAGAGAGGGCGAGTGAGTGTGCAGGAGAGAGGGCGAGTGAGTGTGCAGGAGAGAGGGCGAGTGAGTGTGCAGGAGAGAGGGAGTGTGACGGGAGACCAGCTACTTACACATTTATACCAGGATCAAATCACTGAGCAAAGCCAATAAGTAAAATAAATTGTGATTTATTCTGTAGAAACAGGCAAACACACATTGGATTACAATAGGCAGGAGAAAAATACACTTACTGGGGGTTTGGGGTTGAAAAACTAACTTTCCTGATTGAAAAAAAGTCTTTAAATAGTCCGTTGGTTGACCGGGTCTTAGCCCGAAAGGTTCTGGAGCTCAAACCGGTTTGAGCCTCTAGCAGCTCCCGCACTTTCCACTCCAAATGGTACGGAAAGTCTGACTTAGAAACTTTTCCGCTTAAAGTCCTGTAGCCGTTTCCTTGCGCTCTGGAATCTCTCTCTGGGCTGGCTACTAACTTCTTTATAACTTTTGCAAAGTCAGTGCCACAGCATTACTGCCAACCCACAAGCGTGGGAACTTCCTCTCTAGCCACTCACACACTTTGCCAGGTTTGTGAAAGCTGGCACCTATGGCTTCAGAAAAGTGAGGTCATGTGCGCAAACCGCCATCTTGAACACTTACTATTCAAAGCCCCCCACAGGCTCAGTGCCTCCAAGACTAGGAAGGTGACAACTGGCCATGCTGGTCAGCCATCAGTCCAGTGACGCGCCAATTCATCGCGCGTCACTGGTAGCTGGGGGCGGGGGATAGTCTATAAGAGCAGCAGTTTGGCGAGACGCGCACTCACTCTTTGATAAAGGGCTAAGGCAGAAACACGTCAGAGTGTTTTACCTACGTGTCACCACGTGTACCATGGAATAAAGGTACTTTTATTTTTATCATCTTGGTGTGTAGCCCCTTGTTTCTTCACAGCTGTGCTCCGCTTTTTGTTCCTGATGGACGTACTTATCTAATGTATAAAGTAGAGCATTTTAAAACACTGCGGCTTAATAAAATATACTTTTATACATTCGGCTGCTAAAATGTGTTGCAGTCCGTTGGTGTATGAGAGAGTGTAAAACTAAACTGTCCCCTTTTACACCAGCCTTTATCCCGTACACACTAGCCTTTATCCCTTACACACTAGCCTTTATCCCTTACACACTAGCCTTTATCCCTTACACACTAGCCTTTATCCCTTACACACTAGCCTTTATCCCTTACACACTAGCCTTTATCCTTTACACACTAGCCTTTATCCCTTACACACTAGCCTTTATCCCTTACACACTAGCCTTTATCCCTTACACACTAGCCTTTATCCCTTACACAATAGCCTTTATTCCTTACACACTAGCCTTTATCCCTTACACACTAGCCTTTATCCTTTACACACTAGCCTTTATCCCTTACACACAGAAAACTAGACTTTTAAACATTTCTTTTCTTTTAAACCTCTCACAGCCTTATCTCTGGCTTGAGTAGCCCCCAAACCTTTATACTAGGTTTAGGGGTTCTGGGCAAACCCTGGGCATCCGCTCATTACATTGGAGACCCCGATCCAGGGATACCTTACCCCCCAGTGCCCCATTTTACCCTCTGGTCTGTGCTGAAGCAGGCAGACTAGCGGTGAGCCGCAACAACGCTTTCATGGTAGGGTTTTGACCGGAGCACTGCACTTCAATGTAGCCGGGAATCTAACCCGAATCCTGGGTACGTTTTTGGGGTCTCCAGTAACTTTGGAACCCCGCTACAAAGACGCAAAGAAGTTGCTCCGTCAAACCGACCCTGAAACTCACAGCCTGGTCGTCTCCGCTGGCTAGCACCCTGGAAAGGGTCAAACATAAAAAAAATGGCAATTGTCGCATATTTTATTACATGGTACAGTAATGCATGCACAATACACGGGTCCAAGAGCTGACACTCTAGGACACCCAAAACAGTTCAGGGGTAACCAAGTGGGCTTAACCTTTATTATAAAGCCTGGTTAACCCCTCACCATCACAGGGCCAGTAAGTGTGCAGGAGAGAGTGTGGGTTAGCGAGTGTGCAGGAGAGAGGATGTGTATGTGTGCCAAGGGGAGGGTGAGTAAGTGTATAGGGGAGAGGGTGAGTAAGTATGCAGGAGGTAGTGTGAGTAAGTGTATAGGGGAGAGGGCGAGTAAGTGTGCACAGGAGAAGACTAGTACGTGTGCAAAGTACGTATGTGCAGTGAGAGAGTGCTCAGTTTGTACATACTGTAGAGCCTTACATCCCATACTATCACCGGAGACCAGGCATTTACACATTAATTTTTTTAACCAGGATCCTACATTGAGCAAAACAGGTAAATGAAATAAATGGTAAATGCATTCACAGGAAAAGGCAGACGGCACGCAATGTTACACAGACTACATAAGAACAGACACACTGACTGGGGTCTGGGAGTGAAAACGAGACTTCCCTAGGTGTAGGGACTTCTAAATCCAAAGCTTACCCTGACAGGGACCCAGCCTGTAATGTCCTGGAACTGAGATCAGCCTGCAGTTCCAGGCGCCACCGCTCCCCTCTCCCCTCTCTCCAGGGGACCTGGTGCTCAGAATCTACTAATCCCATTGGCTCAGGGGGTTATAATACTTCTGTGTGTGACAGGTTGCATCCATATGAAAAAAAAGTCAGTAAAGTCAGACAGTGACAAGAATTCATTGCTAAACCAGGACAGGTTTATCCCTTTGACAGTTTGTACTCGAGATCCAGATCACACATAGAAGAAGAATAAAACAGCAAACAGATAGACCTGGGTTAAAGTACCATTGCAGGTTTCTTTAAGCTCACAGACGGATTTCCATGTACCAGCTCTTTAAGGAGGCAGGAGCAGCAGATCCTGGAGAGAATGGAACAGAGCAGAGCAGTGCGCAGTGCGCAGTGCGCAGTGCGCAGTGCGCAGTGCGCAGTGAGCAGTGCGCAGTGAGCAGTGAGCAGTGCGCAGTGCGCAGTGAGCAGTGTGCAGTGTGCAGTGAGCAGTGCGCAGAGCAGTGCGCAGAGCAGTGCGCAGTACAATCTTCTCCTTCACCCTGATCTGCCAACTGATTCCTCCTTAAATAGCATCAGACACCTGGTTCATTTAGGACCAAACCAAGTTCATACACAAATTAGAAAACATAATAAACTTGGCATCACATATACAATTTTCTGCAGCAAAACAAAAGTAAATATCATAAATATCAACTGCACGTTTCTAGTCTTGCCAAATAAGAAGTTACTGAAATTGAGTATCACCTGCCTTACTTTAAACCCCATACTATGGTATATTCCACCATGTACGGTATTGCAGGAAGGAAACACCCTTTCCTTTTCACAGCTTCTGCCCAAGCAACATCACACACCAAGCCACCTTAACAAATCCTGCATTAGTCCAGGTAAGGATTTGTCTGGTCATTAAAAATTAACCCCCCTTCATTCCTGCTAGAACTGCCTGCATGTGTAAAATACATTAAGACTGTGCAGCAAATAAACCATTCCTGCAATCATTTGACTGCCTTCAGGACACCACATGGAAAGTTAGTAACGTTTAGGAAAAAAATAGAGAAAAGATAGCTGGGCCCTGCAAAAAGAAAACAGAAAAGACAGACACAAGTGGTGCACTGGTTGCAAGAAAACAAATGCACTTTACAAGCAGCCCTGTCACACGTGTTACATGCCCAGATGGTCTTGACGCCTCAGACATCCTCTGTGGCTTTCATCTCCGATGTCCTGGCAGACTCACTGGCACCAAGTTGGTAGCCCCAGTGGACTGTCAGAACATTGGTTCTGAAAGTCCCAGCTAATTTACTGTGCACAAAGCATATATGTACTTAACACACTTTGTTAATAAAATATACACTTTAAAAACCTAAGCCTTTCTGGCATGGGAAATATAATAAAAAGCTGCACTTTATTTATCACTAGCCATATTCCCCATATACTATTGCATATACTTAGTATAGATTCTAAGAATCCCCTCACAACCTTATATGTACGGTTGGAGCCCCTCAGAACCCCTATATTGGTTCTGGGTGACCTAGATATGTACTGGGTATCCCCATTAACCTAGGGACTCCTTGACTGTTCAAAGGACACCTCACAACCCTATACCCCTTTTACCTTTCTGGTCAGTGCTGAAGCAGGGAACCAACCCATGAACCCCTATGCAGGATGACCGGGGCATTAACTGGGCACCCCCCTTAACCTTGAGACCCCTCATAGTTACCGGTACACTTTGCATCCCTATGCCCCATTTACTTTTCTGGGCTGTGCTGAAGCAGTGAACCCTAGTGGTGAGTCGCGCAAGCGTTTTCAAGGGGAGATATTGCCGGGACAATGTGCCTATATGTATCCGGGAATCAAGCATGATTCTCGTGTACATTTTTGGGGTATCCAGCATCTCTGGACCCCGACTATCTAGACACATTCTGACAACACTTTCTCCGCAAAACCCCCCTTGAAACTCATAGCCCAGCAATCTCTGCTCGCTGGCACTCCTGGAAAGGCAAAAACACATACAATCTTTATTGTCGCACAATTACAGTTAATGCATTTAACAAGAAGAACGTGGTGTGTGTGGTGCTCAAACCTGGGCAAGTGTCCTATTGAGACATATGACATATTATAACCATTATATGGTGGTCCGGTGATAATGGAGTGCCCCTCAATAAATTGCAGAGAAACTGAGTAGTACTGTACGAAACGCGTAGGTGCGTTCCTTTTGTCCTATTTTTGTTCCCTGTATGTGTTATTAGCTTTCAATACAATCTTTATTTTTTATTACTGCGGAGTGGCCTGGTGTGTTTCTTCCTGCTTGACATTGCAGGACGTCTGGAGCTGTGCTCTGTCTGCACCCTCTGCAATGCATTTAACAACCCTGGACTCAAGAGCTGACTCTTCTTGAACCTTTATTACGGATTAGGGGGAACCAAACAGGCTTAAACCTTTATTTGAGAGCATGGTTAGACTGTAAGCTCTTCGGAGCAGGGACTCCTCTTCCGAAATGTTACTTTTATGTCTGAAGCACCTATTCCCATGACCTGTTATTTATATTTTCTGTTATTTATTTGATTACCATGTGTATTACTGCTGTGAATCGCTACGTACATAATGGGGCTATATAAATAAAGACATACAATACAATGGTTACCCCCCCCCTACCGTCACACTATCATTCAATATTGGGGAGGCCTTGGACAAGCCATAGATCGACAAGTGTTGGAGGCGGTGATGAAGATTGTCATTGGAGACCGGGACTGTTTCACGGGATTAAGCACCAAACAGGACACCGAGGTCAAACCAAAGTATATTTATTCTGGCGAGAGCCAGCAGGCACCACAGTGTGTCACCAGCAGCGCCATAGTCACACTCCCTGATCCCTACAGGGGAGTCCTAGTCAGTCTAGGTGCCCGGCGTCACCATAATGACTTTCCCGGTGCAAATCCACTCCTGTGCGGTATCACTGGATGCCAGTCGCCAAGCATCACTGCGGTGGAAGAGTGCACAGCCTCTCTTTCGGGTCACTCCGGGACAACCTCAGGGAGCCCCGCCTAGCTAATCCACAAGCTCGAGTCAACGGCCACACTGGTACGAAAATTGGCTGCAACTCTTATACTGCAGGTTTCCCGTCTCCATAGACCAACATGGAAAACGGGGCAGCGACCAATCGTCACACGGGAGCTGTGTGGTGGGCCAATCACAAAAAACTCTTTGACAAAGGCCTACCAGGCAGAAACGCGTGAGAGGATCCGCTTGCACCATGTGCAAAAAAGTTTTTCTATAGTTACATCATCAGCCTTCAGCAAGTCCTTTATTTCGGCTGTGCAGCGCTAATACCCCCTTCGGGAGGATTTCTCAATTTCTTCTGATTGCAGCCAGCACGCAGATTTGCCGGTACAGTTGCAATCCAGCTGCTCCTGCTTTCTACCCGGAAGTCTCGTCGCGGCCGCCTGTCACGTGACCGCCCACCGCGAGCAAGCGGGTGAGGGGTTGGCGGTGAAGACACTACACATTATCCGTGGCGGTGAGGCGCCACATTCATCTATCAAGCACACATACAGCCGTTCCTGCATTGGATCCGGAAATCTCGCTGCGCCGCCGGTCACGTGACCACCCACCGCAAGCAAGCGGGTACAGGGTTGGCGGTGGAGACACAGCTCGTTATCCGTGGCAGTGAGGCGCCACAATCATCTATCAAGCACACATACAGCCGTTCCTGCATTGGATCCGGAAATCTCGCCGCGGCCGCCGGTCACGTGACCACCCACCGCAAGCAAGCGGGTACAGGGTTGGCGGTGGAGACACAGCTCGTTATCCGTGGCAGTGAGGCGCCACAATCATCCCCTATCTACTACGCGCAATGACAGGTCGGTTCAGCAGGAGCAGCCTCATTATTCAAGGAGGATTCAACTAAAGGTACTGTGTCACTTACCCCATTAACCTCTGGATTCAAAGTAAGTCTCTTTATCTCAACTACTTGATGCTTGAAGCAAGCCAGTTGCTGGAAGAGACATTATATAAGGTTATATTTATTCATTTGGGGTTGACCTTAAGTACCATATTGTATTATTCAACGAACACAGGACTATGCTATTTCTGAGCGCTTGATGGGTTAATCTGTGATTCACCCGTTTTCTGCAATCACAAGATGAGAGCTCGTCTGTGTTAGCCAATCCGGGACAGGGGGGCCGATGCAAGTCACTGATTGAGCCACCTGTGCTGAAGCTAGGATATCCTAAAAACCTGACCGGGGGCGGGGGAGCTTGAGTTGAGAAGCTCTGCACGAGGTCAGCCCTGACCCCCGTGACCTTGGGGTAGCACAGAGCCCCTCGCTGCGTGTGCATAGTACAGTATATTCTGTGCTGCTGAACCTTCCAGTCCAAGCTTTCCGTCTACTTTCAAATCGAGTGAAGGGGTCAGCAGCCTTAACCCTTTCAGTGCTTCAGGGATCCGTGACCATTGGCTGCTCTTTCATCTTATCGCAGCCCTTGTTTTGTCAGCGGGCCGGACGGGACGCGGATACTACACGGAGCACATTCCACGAAACTCGGCCTTATCAGCAGATTCTGTGCAGCGCCGACAACCTGGAGGGTCTCTCAACTGCTCCGTCTTCTCCGTGACCCCTGAAGCAATGCGTGATAGCACCACGCTCCCTCTGTGCCGCTCACATGCAGCTCAACAACGGATCCACCAAATGGCTGGGGCCAAACCCCTGAGCAGGGAGGAGGCTCCGAGGCAGTGCCCCTTACCCACATAAGCACATACAAATAACGACAGACTCTGTCTGGAGGTATAAATGGCCGCGGCTTCATTAAATAATAATAAAGTAACTGCGAGTCCCTGCCAGAATGCTCGCTAAGGCCGAGGCCCCGCTGCCTCAGCCAGCGCGCCTGCACTGGCATGCAGGCGGCGCGCTGAGAGGCAATTGACTGCTACCTGCGGTCCGTAGGGAGAGGGAGTTGGATCGGAGGGGGGGGGAGTGTGGTTTGAGGGGGGGCTGCAGCGGGGGTCTCCCGGGCTGCAAGAGGGTGTAGCGAGCCCCCACACATGCCCTCTGCTGCTCGCCCTCCGTGCTGCACCCCTCCCCAGTCGGTCCGTCCCCCTGGTCACTCACACACACACACACACTCACGTCCTCCCCCCTACCTTTTGGAGGTGGGGGAAGCTCTAACACTCCAGCCCCCGGTGCTGATAGGCTCACCAGCGCACCATGTGATGCGTCAGTGCTCGAGATCGCAATCCTCTTGCATCCCCTGGCGGCTGACGTGTCACAGCGCATAGTGAGCCTCGTCGGAAGAAGGCAGCAGGGACAGACAGGCAGGAGGTAAGAGGCTGGTCCTCAGCCATAATAGGTTAGGTTATAGCTCAGAAAGGTGAATGAGGCACAGGGATGAACAGGTATCCCTGTGGCTGAGGGAATCCCTAGGTTAAGGGGGGTACCCCTGTTAGTGCCAAGGTATCCCAGTGCCCATATTGGGTTTGTGGGTGCCCCAACCGAATATGAGGTACCCCAAAATGTATGCTGTAATGAAGTATGACTTATGGTGTTTTTATATTTACTATAAGGCTCTATGCAGTCAGCCCGGGCCTATGCTCAAGGTGCCAGCCAGTCTGCATACAATCCATAGATGAAAGAGGAGACGGGATGTTGAGAGGTGTCGGGGTGCTGAGTGGATGGGGCAGGGCGGAGTACTGAGGCCAGAAAACAGAGACCCCCTGTGGGGGGGACCTTCTGGTCTGCCAGACCTAGTGCGCCTGCCCAATGGGAGGCAATGGGCTGGCTAAGGAAAAGATAGCGATCGTAGGTGCGTTTCCTATTGGCCAGAACATATGTCCCACCCACGGGGCATCCCGAGCCGGCTCAGCACGCCCCCCTGCCTCTGACATCATCAGCCAGATGAGTCCTGCTGTGATGGCTGGTGGGACATGTTCCCACAATCTGAGTGGCTGAAAGGCTCCTGTAAAAATTGTCTCTAAAAGGGGCTGCTGCAGAGCAGTTGGGGGGTCTCTCAGTCTTTTCAGACTTATAGATAGTCTTGGGACTAGTCCAGTGACACGCTGTCATGGTAGCCCAGGTTTTTTAACACCATTTATATTTAAGGGATCGATCACAGGGCAAAACACACGCAGTGAAATAAAATGAGGTTTATTTGAATAAGACCTCGGAAACACACAGAAATACAAAATACAGAGAATATACACACTTACTGGGGTCTAGGGTTTGAGGACTAGACTTTCCTAGGTACAAGGCGCCTGCTTCAGCAAAGGCTTACCTTGTCCACTCCACGTCACTGGAATAAGCCTGGAACAGGTAAATTTACTCCTCAGAACCAGTCCTCAGCGTGGCTAGGAGACCCTGGTATCGCAATGCCCCTGGGAAAACTCACCGGCGCGTCACTGGACCAGTCCCAAGACTATCTATGTCTGAAAAGACTGAAAGAGCCAAAACATATCTGCAGCAGCCCCTTTTAGAGACTACTATTTTAACATGGACAGAGCATTTCAGCCACTAAGATTGTAGGGAACTTGTCACACCAGCCAATCAGAGCAGGGCTCATCTGGCTAATGTCAGAGGTAGGGGGCGTGCTGAGCCGGCTCTGGACGCTCGTGGGCGGGACATATGTTCTGGCCAATAGGAAAAGCACCTACAATCGCCATCTTTTCCTTAGCCAGCCCATTGCCTCCCATTGGGCAGGCGCACTAAGTCTGGCAGACCAGAAGGTCCCCCCCCACAGGGGGTCTCTGTTCTCTGGCCCCAGTACTCCACCCTGCCCCACCCACTCAGCACCCCGACACCTCTCAACATCCCGTCTCCTCGTTCATCTATGGATTCTATGCAGACTAGCTGGCATCTTGAACATATGCCCAGGCTGGCTGCATAGAGCCTTATAGTAAATGTAAAAACACCATAAGTCATACGTTAATACAGCATACATTTTGGGGTACCTCATATTCGGTTGGGGCACCCACAAACCCAATAAAGGCTCTGGGATACCTTGGCACTAACAGGGGTACCCCCCTTAACCTAGGGATTCCCTCAGCTAAAGGGAACCTGTTCATCCCTGTGCCTCATTCACCTTTCTGAGCTATGCTGAAGCAGGGTACCCTAGTGGTGAGTCGTGGTTACGTTTTTAAGGGAAGATATTGCCGGGGCAATGTGTATACATGTATAACAGGGACTTATCCCTGTTAAGAATCTTGCCTCTAATCCAGCAGTGTGCTGGTTGATTGCAGGTGTGCAATCAACCACTCCACCTGCCTAATCACAGCTCTGTGAAAAAGCCTGTTCCCAGAAACAGGAAGGAGATTTTCCTCAGTACACAAGGGTGCTGACAAGAGGAAAGAGGTGTTGAGCAGAAAGGCTCTGCTGAGATCAAGACATCCAAAGACCTATATTCCTGGACACAGGGGACCCAGGAACCTACCAGAGACTGACATGAAGGGCCACCTGCTTTAAGGTATCTCTTGAGACTTTGGGTAATAAGGTGGTAATGGGATTATCCCTCCAGCCCTGGAGAAAGGGACTGGAGAAGTAA